>NC_079214.1:10825222-11048326 GCF_029633865.1 Lampris incognitus | reverse complement strand
ACTGATGAGCGGAGTGTGTGTGTGTGTGTGTGTGTGTGTGTGTGGGTGGGGGGGTGGGGGGAGGGGTATTGAACCAAGGGTGTCCCGCATGCCACGAGACGCCGTGAAGCGACTGGAAGAAGAAGAAAAGAGAAGCTTTGTTGGGTGGAGGAGCAGGTCAGTCAAGTCTGCTGATCACAAGGCATGGGTGAGGGTGAAAGTGTCTATCACTGCCTCAATTAGGGACTAGTTGGTGTCTCTGTGTGTCTAGTACACACACACACACACACACACACACACGCGAAATATAAATATACGTCATTTTATATTTAATAATTATAATACAATATAATAATAATAGTAATAAATACAACGTACACACTGTGTACATCTGATTGCATGCAGGCACACACACACACGCGTGAATGTGTTGTGAATGTGTGTTGTGTGTGTGTGTGTTTTGTCCTCTGCGTTGTGCTGTTGCCATCAGTGCCTGACCATAAATCAGAGGACCCCGGGCCGTGGGATCGCCCGGTTCGTGCCTCCATCTGTAATTACAAAGCTGACATTTAAACAGCAGCAGCCATATTTCACTCCTCCAGCGCCGGACCTAGTGGTCTACGGACGGAGTAAAAGTTTTCAAGGGAGGGAGGGAGGAGAAGGAGGAGGAGGAGGAGGAGGAGGAGGAGGAGGAGGAGAGAAAAAAAAAGAAAAAGAAAGTAAAGGGCTCGGACAAAATCAATAAGAGGTAAAATGCATTCTAATGCCTTGTTAATGGACCCACATATTAATTATTCAGCGGTGGCCATTTTATCTGCTCATTAAAGTGGCAGATGAGAGGAGAAACGCGGCTTTGTTCTGGCCTGCTCTGTTCGGGCAAGGTTATTTCTCCTACTCCTCCACCTCCTCTCCTCTCCTCCTCCTCCTGCACACCGGATGATACGCAGCTGGGCGCAGCAGGCCTCGCGTTTGTGTTTTATCCTGTGCCGCTTCTCTTGTTGTAAAACCGATTGGGGATCTGCTGATTTTGTATCGACCACAGAGCCGAGTCTATATGTCCCTGTCTCGGGTGTCTCCGTTCAGGGAAAGGTAAAATAATCCATCCCCGGTACCAACCTGTGCCTGGGAGTGGCCGTCTGAACGCCATGTGGACTGTAACCCACATAGCACCCGGATGTGGGCCACTTCAGGCAACGATGCGGCACTGATGGCCCTGACAAAACGGATGTGACCCTGAAGTGGCCCTGTGCGGGGTAAATGGTGAATATGGCCCAGATATCACAAAACAAATCTGGGCCACCTTTGGCAAATATGTAGCATTGCTATGGCTTGGTTCTTTGGTTCTGACCCAGATCTGGTCAACAGGAGCAGACCGCCCCAGTGCCGTCATTCCACACGGTATGTGGCCCGGATGAGAGAAAGAGGAAAGTCGGGTGTGGGACGGGTCCGAGCCACAGCAGATGTAGACGATCGGTATATCATATCCTATACCCCGGAAGTCGGAAGTTGTTACGAAGCAATTCTATTGGTCAGCCGGTTGAAGGGTCATTCCAGCCTACTTTGAACGGTTGTTGCCTGTGTTTAAACTGTCACTTTGGTGGGGAAGTAGTAGTAGTAGTAGCCAACGGCACATTAATAGTATAATACTAATAATAATGTAAACTACTAATAAGACCCGTTAGTAGCTAACGGGTCTTATTAGTAGTTTACACCTCGTATCGAATCCTGCACCGGGCAAGAAAATAACCGGTTACAATAATAATAATAATCGTGTAATGCTATTAATAACGTGAAGACACAATAGGACTGAGACACTAACTCTAAGGGTATACGGATCGTCCGCCTACAGCAATTTTGCTATCCGGGAAAGCACACGGGAGAAGTTGGCCCACGAGATTTGTTTGTCAGGGAACTTCCGGTCTAACGAGCGCTACGGTGGTAAACGTTCGGTTAAGGTTGTGGTTGGGTTCAGAGGTGGAAAACCCGGCTCCAGAAAGTAGAAGTACTAACTATGTATTTGCTCCCACCCATGGACTAAACCAGCCGATTTCACCAATTAGCGCTCCTACCTGGCCGAAGCTAATTAGAATCCGCCGGTTTAGGGCATGGGCGGAGCGAACACGTGGTTAGTACTTGGGTTGACGTCATGTTAGGATGACGTAAAGTTGGGTTAAGGTCAGGTAAATTCCGAGAATTTGGCAGAAAGCGTTGAAAGCCCCCTAAGCCGCCTGACAGCTAATCCCGGGGGGCAAACTTCCCTCGTGTGCGGATTGTAAAAAATTTGCATATTTCCAGAACTCTCTCTGAAATCCGCGGCGGCGGGGTTTTTAACAGGCTGGGCGTTTCCGGTGGCTGTCTAGAAGCGTTTCATCTTTTTCATTCTTACGTCTTGACACGTGGTGACTTTCATTTGAACTTTTACGTGTCGTTATGCGAGCTGAGTTCTTTTGGCGAGACGGGCTGAAGCCGCCATCTTAACGGAGCCATTTTGTCGACTTGGACGAGCGAGCAGCGGCGGCGGCGGCGGCTCTGTGGGGTAAGACGCGCTCACACGATTCCGATGCAAATCAGCGCACAGCGAGAAGTCGCCCGAACCCGATTCCGAGATGCTGCCGCTGGGTCTGGGTTCTGTCTTGTTTGCGGTGTTAAAATAGTCCACTTCCAACACGTCTTTAAACAAGCCGAATACGAAATGAATGTAAACTACTAATAAGACACGTTAGCCCCTAGCTAACGGGTCTGACCCTTTAGCCGAGCGGTTAGTGACGTCGCCTTGTGGTGCAGGACGCCTCGTATCGAATCCCGCACCGGGCATCAAAATAACCGGTTACATGAGCAAACGTGATCACAAGAGACGTTTTGCTCCTCTTATTGAAGACCCACCTGAAGACTGAATATGAGACTGGGTCTCTTTTTAAGAAGGGTTTTTGCCACAGTGAACAATACTGTAACGTACATGGATAAGTAGACACGCTGGCCATTGGCTGGCGGGTCTGACCCTTTAGTCGAGCGGTTAGCGATGCCTCCTGCGGTGCGGGCGATAGGGGTTCGCTTCCCGGCCGCGGCAGTTCCTGCGGTTGCGTTGTCCCCCGAATTCGCTACAGTATTCTTCTGTTAGCTGGAGTTGTGTAAAATGCTGCTGCTGCTGGTGTACTCACACAGAAACACCCCCCCCTCCCCCATTCAAATGACTTTTTCTGTAACCCAGACACGTAATGAGCAGTCTGATACACCAATACCCATCAACTGCTCTGTTTAGACACCCACTCCGGCCAGCCAGCCATTAGCCAAGCCGCTTATCCGAATTCGGGTCACGGGGATGCTGGAGCCTATCCCAGCAGTCACTGGGGCGGCAGGCGTGGGGGGACACCCTGGACAGGCCCGCCAGTCCATCACAAGGCCAACATACACACCTAGGGGCAGTTTAGTGCGGCCTACGCGTCCTTGGACTGTGGGAGGAAACCCACGCAGACACGGGGAGAACATGCAGACTCCACACGGGACAACCCCCAAGGTTGGACGACCCCGGGGTTCGAACCCGGGGCCTTCTTGCTGTGAGGCGACCGCGCTAACCACTGCGCCGCCCATATTTAGACATGATATTAGCAAATTACAGTTTACCATTATTTGTGCATCCCCCCCCCCATTTTATCTGTGACACACTCATTCATCTCATAGCTTTACGTGTAACTTTTGTAAGACATAGGAGAAACTGTACGTATGTCAGCAGCGCAGAGGAAACCATTTTCCTAAACGTGCTTATTAGTGCCAATGGCTAGTGAAGCTGACATGCCGGATGTCCTCGTGAGCTAGGACCCTACATCTGTATGGACGGCTTCATCTAGGTGCGGACTGTTTGGAGCGGATTTGGCTGACCTCGGAGGTTACTGTTCCTGTAGCGGTGTGGACCGGTGATGGGAGGCGGTGTAGTGGGGGGGGGGGGATTAAAATTCCTCTTTGGCCCACTGTCACCCTGCGTCTGCTGACTGCTCAGAGGAGCGTCGTGACAGGATTCCTAATGACACTGCAGCAGACGTTGCCACAAATTGCTTTGACTTGATTTATTTCTCCTTCTTTTACCACCGCCACACCATCCCCATCCCCATCCCCCTCCTCCCTACATTACCATTCAAGCATTCAGTCTTTCTCCTCTCTCTCTCTCTCTGTCCCCCTCGTGCTCCCTCTCTGTCTTTCTCTATCTCTCTTAGACACACATGCACGTATACGACAAGCAGCAATATCTCCTTTTCAGCACCATGCCAGTGGCAGGGAACATCTGTCTGTGGGTCGCGCTGCCACACAGCGTTAGAGTCAGGGGAGGCCGCTCACTCGAGTGGTCAGTCTGAAAAGGCCTTTGGGCAGAGCAGGGCAGTGTTGGCTGGGCCGTGAGGGCGTCCAAGCGGAAGCATGTCCCCAGGTCCATCCTGCCTGCCGCATGCCCTTTGTGTTAGTGTGGGTTTGCATGTGTGTGTGTGTGTTTATAGCGTATTATGTGGCGAGCGTAGACTGTGTTGAAGTAGCGCAGAGGGCACTGAGGCATCAAAAACAGCTGAAGGCAGTTGCGCTTGTGTTTTGGTTGCTCCTCTGTCTTTTCCATGATCTCTCTGGAATTGAGCGAACGTATTTTTTGGCGCACGGCGGTGTCTTTTCCGGTTTGGATGCGAGATCTCGGTGTTTTCGGCCGGAGCGCCGTGGTCACGTGGATGTGGATCTTCCGGTCTCACGGCGGTGCTAAAGTGGCAGCGATGCGCCCCCCCCCCCCACCCCCAACCCTCTACACTCAGCCACCACTGTTTGGCCACTTTTAATCTCCTCACATTTAGACTGTTTAAATTGTCTCAGTCCAGTTAAGTTCCTGTTTATCCAGCCAAAGTGGGAGGCTATCGGAGGCAGCAGGCAGTAGTCTGCCAGTCACACAGCAGATAGCTTGTTCATGCAGGGGGGAAGCCCAGATAAGACGAGTGGGGGAGAAATACTGTTTTAATCAAACAGCGGAGGAGAGGGAGGGGATGTGCACGAGGAGCCAGGTGTGCTCGAGAGACATTTGGGTCCCTCTCTCTCTCTTTCTCTACTCTTTTGTTCTCTCTCAACCCCTGTGTGCCCTCATATTTCTCTTTTACTTTTTATTCCTCTCTTGATTCGCTCTCTCTCTCTCTCGCTCGCTCTCTCCCTCGCTCGCTCGCTCACTCTGCCCTTTTCAGTGGGCGAGGTATTTATCATCCTTATACCTGCCAGGGGTTTGAGGGCTATGCAGTGGCCTGATAGATGGGCCGGTCAC
This sequence comes from Lampris incognitus, assembly GCF_029633865.1. Lineage (NCBI taxonomy): Eukaryota > Metazoa > Chordata > Actinopteri > Lampriformes > Lampridae > Lampris > Lampris incognitus. Next base: position 11,043,069 of record NC_079214.1, on the reverse strand, counting down.
TGGTGGGCAACCACCTCGGGAGACACAAACTAGACAGCTATTTAGTGCCGAGCAAGATGCATCGCTTTTCTTTTATTGTTCTCAAACTGCCGTGGCACATATGTGGGCGGGGGGGGGGATGTGCCCTCTTTCACCAGGAAAACACACAGGATACGCTGTTGTCCATCTACGGCGGTGGGGCCTCGGACATCGCTATGCTGATGACAAACCTCTGGCCCTCTGACAATGACGACTCTGTTATAGCGGGCGTAAAGCACTCACACGGCCTGTCTGCCCGCTGTGCAGGCTGGAACACCACCGGCATGGACACCCACCTGTGTGTGTGTGGGTGTGGGTGGGGGGGGCAGGTTCACCCCTGCTTGGTTTCATGTGTATATCAATGTTCATTGTACATGCACGGGAGTTTTTCACTGGAAAAAAAGGTAGGCCATTGATCAGCGTATTATGAATAATGAATATTATTGCTAATAGCGATGTCATTTATAAAACCTCTCTGTCTGTGGGGGTGGGTGGGGTGGGGTGGGGGGTGGGGGTGTGAAAATAGTTAACAGGATTCTCACTTTCACAAAGGTTCTGCGACACAACAGAGCTGTTTATCATCGCTTCAGTTGACCGGCCGTCTGTGAAGCCTCTAATGTGGTGACTTGGATCTTTTTCCGGTCCAAACGGCACCGCCTGCTCTCGTGTGCTGAGCAGAACCCTGCCGGGCGGACGAGGCTGCATCCCAGATCTGTAGCGGAGCCTGTAGGGGCTCGCAGCCGTCCCGGCACGGATATAAACGTGGGATTTATGGCTAGCATCACACAGATGAGAAGCGCCAGTGGGCACTTATAGAGGTGTGTGTGTGTGTGTGTGTGTGTGTGTGTGTGTGTGTGTGTGTGTGTGTGTGTGTGTGTTCTTGTTCAGGACCAATATGAGTTTTGACCATTAGAGTGAGGACATTTTTGCAAAGTGAAGACATTTTGACTGGTCCACACTTCTTCAAGGGTCCATTTTAGGGTTAGGAACTGGGTTTTGGGTTCAGGTTCGGATAAGGTTTGTATGGGCGTCTGGGTAGCGTGGCGGTCTATTCTGTTGCCTACCAACACGGGGCTTGCCAGTTCGAATCCCCATGTTACCTCTGGCCTGGTCGGGTGTCCCTACAGACACAATTGGCCGTGTCTGCGGGTGGGAAGCTGGATGTGGGTATGTTTCCTAGCGCCTCCTCTGGTCCTAGCACCTCCTCTGTTCAGGGGGGGATGGGGAACTGGGGGGGATAGCGTGATCCTCCCACATGCTGCGTCCCCCTGGTGAAACTCCTCACTGTCAGGGGAAAAGAAGCTGCTGGTGACTCCACATGTGTCGGAGGAGGCATGTGGTAGTCTGCAGCCCTGCCCGGATAGGCAGAGGGGGTGGAGCAGCAACCGGGATGGCTTAGAAGAGTGGGGTAATTGCACGGGTACAATTGGGGAGAAAAAAAGGGGGGGGGTTCAAATAAGGTTAAAGGTCCTACCTACTGGTTGGTTTTGATAAGCGCCACCTCCATCAATTGTGTGTGTTCTGCATGGGGAGGCATACGTCACAGGGTGATGCATATAATGTTCGGACATAAGCATCCTTTTCGGAAGAATTGTAGACTTTTGTTCACTGTTTGGCAGCCAAACGCGACACTTTCCCAGCACGCTGGTTTTCAATCGGACAGACCAGTTTTCCAATTCATCCTGGTCTGGTCAGATAAGTCCCCTGGATGTGATCTACGTGTCCGCCATTTTATTTATCCAAAACCAACAATGTAGCGTACACCGATCAGCCAAAACATTAAAACCACCTACCTAATATTGTGTAGGTCCCCCTTGTGCCACCAAAACAGCTCTGACCCATCAAGGCATGGACTCCACAAGACCTCTGTAGGTCCTCTGGTCCTCTGGTATCTGGCACCAAGATGCTAGCAGCAGATCCTTTAAGTCCTGTAAGTTGCGAGGTGGGGCCTCCATGGATCGGACTTGTTTTTCCAGCACATCCCAAAGACGCTTGATCAGATTGAGAGCTGGGGAATTTGGAGGCCAGGGCAACAACTTGAACCCTTTGTCATGTTCCTCAAACCATTCCTGAACAATGTGTGCAGTGTGGCAGGGTGCTTGATCCTGCTGAAAGAGGCCACTGCTATCAGGGAATACCGTTACCATGAAGGGGTGTACCTGGTCTGCAGTGATGTTTAGGTAGGTGGTACGTGTCAAAGTAACATCCACACGAATGCCAGGACCCAAGGTTTCCCAGCCCAGAGCATCACACTGCCTCCGCCGGCTTGCCTTCTACCCATAGTGCATCCTGGTGCCGCCTCTTCCCCAGGTAAACGATGCACACACACCCAGACATCCACATGATGTAAAAGAAAACATGATTCATCAGACCAGGCCACCTTCTTCCATTGCGCCGTGGTCCAGTTCTGACACCCATGTACCCATTGTAGGGGGTTTTGGTGGTGGACAGGGGTCATCATGGACACTCTGACCGGTCTGCGGCTATGCAGCCCCCATATGCAGCAAGCTGTGATGCACCGTGTGTCCTGACACCTGTCTGTCATAGCCAGCATTAGCCTTTTCAGCAACTTGAGCTACAGCAGCTGGTCTTTGGGATCGGACCAGACGGGCTAGCCGCCTCTCCCCGTGTGCGTCAGTAAGCCTTGGGCGGCCATGACCCTGTCGCCGGTGCACCAGTTGTCCTCCCTTGGACCACTTTTGGTAGGTACCTACCACTGCATACCAGGAACACCCCCACAAGACCTGCTGTTTTGGAGATGCTCTGAGCCAGTCGTCTAGCCATCACAGTCGGGCCCTCATCAGAGTCGCTCAGATCCTTACACTTGCCCATTTTTCCTGCTTCCAGCACATCGACTTCCAGAACCGACCGTTGACTCGCTGCCTGATGTATCCCACCCACTGACAGGTGCCACTGTAATGACATAATCAATGTTGCTCACTTCCCTGTCAGTGGTTTTAATGTTGTGGCTGATCGGTTTCTAGTGCCCAGTCAAAACAAACAAAATAAATAAATAGTGTAGTGTTTGTTTTCATACAAGCAAGGAGTGAATGATAGGTCATTGATTAGCCCATTGATTACTAAAACCATCCAACTAAACCCATTTGTAAAGGAACTGTAGACCTAACACGGCGTATTTTACCGCATTGGAGCAGTATTTGACGAAAGTGGCGTTTAAAGTTCGGGTAAGGTTGGGGTGTCCGGGTAGCGTAGCGGTCTATTCCGTTGCCTACCAACACTTGGCTCGCCAGTTCAAATCCCCGTGTTACCTCCGGCTTCGTCGGGCGCCCCCAACAGACACAGTTGGCCGTGTCCGCGGTTGAGAAGGCTGATCCGTGTATGTGTCCTACACTCCCCCCTCCTCTGCTCAGTTAGGGTGCCTGTCCGGGGGGGGAGGGGGATAGCGGGATCTTCCCACGTGCTACGTCCCCCTGGGGAAACTCCTCACTGTCAGGTGAAAAGAAGCGGCTGGCGACGCCACACGTATCAGAGGAGGCATGTGGTAGTCTGCAGCCCTCCCCGGATCAGCAGAGGGGGTGGAGCAGCAACCGGGATGGCTCGGAAGAGTGGGGTAATTGAATGGGTACAATTGGGGAGAAAAGGGGGGGGGAAATCACCCCCCCCCCAAAAAAAAGAAAATTGGGTAGGGTGTTATATAAAGCTCGTAGTTGTGATGGTTCAGGTTACTTAGTGTCCTCACAAGTATAGAAAAGTGTGTGTGTGTGTGTTTAGAGAGGATGGGGGGGGGGGGGGGAAGAGGGGAAGGGCTTAATGTAAGCCTCGTTTTGTCATACGAAGGGGGGGTGGGTTTTCTCAGCGCATCGCTCGCTGTTACCCCTGCACCGCTAGACCACCCCCTGTGTTGGGTGCCAGGGGCAGGTCACTAGGGCAAGAGCAGTTTAACATATAGGGGGGGCATATGCAAGCTGGCTGTCGCCGGCGTGTGGGCCTCCCCATATTAAGACCACATAAATCCACCGTGGGGGTTTTTCCCCCCCCTAATCTACTTTAAAAACAACAGGTGGCAGTAGAGAGGCGATACGGTGATGCTGGTTTTTAGTTTTGCCGCCCTGGCTTGGTGGCGGTGTGATTTTTATTTATTTATTTATTTATTTATTTATTGGTTTATCTATTTGTTTATTTTATTTTTGAGAGACTTTATTGATCCCTATGGGGAAATTCCTCTCTGCATTTAAACCCCACCCTAGCTGTGTAGCTAGCAGCAGTGGGCAGCCGCCGTGCGGCGCCCGGGGACCAACTCCGGTCCGTCTTGCCGTGCCTTGCTCAGGGGCACGGACAGGAGTATTAACCCCAACATGCATGTCATCTTTTTTGATGGTGGGGGGAAATCGGAGCACCCGGAGAAAACCCACCGCAGACACGGGGAGAACATGGAAACTCCACACAGAGGAAGACCCCCCCCCCCCCACCCCCCAAGGTTGGACAAATCCGGGGTTCGAACCCAGCACCTTCTTGCTGTGAGGCGATGGCGCTGTCCACTGCCCCAAAGGACAGGCAAGCGAAGGCCTTGGACCAGCCAGAGCCCTGTAAACTTCATCCCACCTCGGCAGCGCGGACCAAACCAGTGAAACCACGGATGAAGAGGAAGAGGAGGGAGCCGGCGGGGTTTAAAAGTGGGAGAGCATCGGCAGCGCCCCGGAGCGGCGGGAAGAAAAGCGCTGGGAGCCACGGGGGAAAAAAGACAAGAGGCTGCTGCCCGTGTCCCTTTGTCTCCCCCACCCCCCATCCCTCTGTCCCCCCCCCCCTCAACCCGCCCATCCCCACCCCCTCTGCTTCAGACAAGCATATGTGGGCTGACAACATGACATTGCCGGTGGAGTGGGAGAGAGAGAGCGAGACCGAGGCAGAGCAAGGCAAGACCGGGAGCTTCGGCGGCCCTGATGTCCGTGGCTCTGACAGCTGATGGGGGTGGGTGGGGGGGGGGGGGTGGGGGAGGGCAGATTAGGCTCTCGTGTGCCGGCAACTGTCAAACTCTTCCCAAAAAGCCATGCGATGCCCTCCTCCTCCTCCTCCTTCCTGCACCCCTCAAGTGTCCCTCTCCCCTTTTTTAGCCCTGCTCCTCTGCCCCTCAGCCGCGCGACAGACAGGCAAGGGCTGTGCACTGACCCCCGAACTCTCGTCTGTCTGCTCCATCCAGCGCACAAGTACACAACACGGGGACACACACACCGATGCACAAGCATACAACATGCACATATGCATACAACACATGGTGCTCTTTTTTTTTCCCCCCCCCGCCACATAATGTGTTTCACACCTCACGAGCCCCTGGTCAGGGCTAATGAGGTTTGCATGTGACATCGGTTCTTAAAGTCGTATTGATGCCGTCTTGGTAGCGAGCTAACCGTATTGATGGCCGGGGTCTAATGGCCATATCAAGATGCCAGTCAGATTGTGATGCTGCTGCTAGACCATTGAGGGGGGGGGGACCACCTGCCCGCTATCGTGGTGGCAGATATATACCTGACTCGGGTGCCCCCCCCCCCCCCAGACAGCCCGGATGTGTCCTGTGGGCTTAACTAGACGTATATGTGAACACACTTAGCCGTTAGATTGGCTGCACACAGTACACACAGTGTAGGACCACACACGGATGTGCGGATGCTAATGTGTGCAGCTGTGGGTAGCTTCACTTTGCAAGATTTTTTTGCCATAAAATCTCATCTCAGAACAGAAAATAGGCTCCCTTTTTTTGGGGGGGGGGGCTGAAACACTGTGTTCTTTGTCTGAACGATCGGGGGGGGGGAGAGAAGGGAGGCAAAAGAGAGAACAGCAAGCCATTTTGTGAGTATGTCTGTGTTGTTTGTAGGTCTTGTGTGCAAGAAAGAGAAAACCGATATTTTACTCTAACAGTCGAGGGGAGACATGTTGTGTGTTGTGTGTGTGTGTGTGTGTTGTGTGTGATTACTGAGGCAGACATCCACCCAGGGACAGTATGTCATCGATTGAGCCGCAGGAAGAGGCCTATTATCTCTAGCCATGGTTCAAGCAGAGGAGTCAAGTGTGTCATATGTGTTGCCTCTAATTGGCATCCCACCCCGGTAGACGCTGACTGGGGCAGCTACAGCTACAGTAGCCTCCCTTTCACTGCTGTTGCCCTCGTTTCTGACGATAACGTTTCGCTTTTGACTCGCCTCCGCTCCTCTCCGTCGGGTAAACGCAAAACGGAGAGTTGATGTAGATGCAACACGCACAAACGAAAGGTCCGGCTGCGACGTTGTGTCTTTATTGCAGACGTGATTTGTGTTTGTGCGTTGACGGCGCGTGTTGCCGTTTTTCTTGTTGGCTGCTTTTCCGCCTTAAGACTGTCGGGGGGTTCTTCGGACCGACGGACAGGCTTCACTCTTGCGTTATGAGTCAGTGTCTTGTCTTTCCCCCCCTCATTACTTTGCCTCCAGTCCTCAGGGGCATTGTGTTCTCTTCTTCACCGAGGTCTCTAATTGGACAGCCTTTCTATTCTCACCAGTTCCCCCGCCCCCCCCCCCTCTCCTCACCTCGAACCAGCGAGCCAGATGCGACACGTTAGATGGTGTTGCACTGCCCTCTGCTGGAGTTGGAGCGCATGGCTCCGGTATCGCTACCGTGAACAGACGAGAGACAAAACTTGCAAATAAATGAGTTTATTCCCCCCCCCCCCCGCTTTTGTACTCGTGACACATTTTGTTTCTGTTCAAATCGGGGAGGGGTGGCAAGGGCCCCCCGAAAAAGGCCTCGCCACCCTACTTGCGGACATCCATCCGTCCATTATCCAAGCTGCTTATCGTAATTAGGGTCGCGGGGATGCTGGAGCCTATCCCAGCAAATGATGTTTAAAGTTCATCATATTTCTCAGCAGTTGGTGTACATTTATTTACTCACCAGTTTAGGATTCAGTTTTTATACAAATAAAATTCACTTGACTTGACTCGCAAAATTGCTGTGGGCCGGACCCGTCCCACACTCGACACTTTCATCCGGCACCACATACCGTGTGGAATGATGGCACTTGGGCGGTCCGCTCCTGTTTGCCAGATCTGGGCCAGAACCAAGCCATAGCAATGCTGCATGTGCCACATGTCTTCCAAAGGTGGCCCATATTTGGTTTGTGATATCTGGGCTATATTCACCATTTACCACACGGGGCCACTTCAGGGTCACATCCAGATCACATGTTGCTGTGAGCACCGCATCTTTGCCAAAAAAGGCCCACATTTGATTTGACATATTTCGGCCATATTTGCTATTATACATGTGGGCCCCTTCAGGCTCACATCCATTTTGTCAGGGCCAGAAGAAGTGCCGCATCAGTGCCGCATCATTGCCTGAAGTGGCCCACATCCGGATCCTATCTGCCCGCCCTCCCCCCAAAATAAGGAAAAGAAAATGGTTGCGCCCGCCATACAACCCGGGAAAATCCACCAATCAATGTCGCCGCTATTTCGTCTCATCTCAGTCCTTGCGTTTCTCCGTTGCGACTCTCCGTAGTCCACTGGCGTTGCTTCCGCTGGCGTGACAGGTGAAGTGTTTTCATTAGTTTATGTTTAAAATGATTTTTAGAAGAATTCGACGGTGTGAAAAGTGTGATACAACTCAACTGCATGTGTGAGTTTGCGGCCCTGTGTGCTAAATAGAAATCATGAAATCTACAACAACAATGGTTGACTGTCCATAGCCAGCTCATAGCCTCGCTACAGCTCATAGCCTCGCTACAGCTCATAGCCTCGCTACAGCTCATAGCCTCGCTACAGCTCATAGCCTCGCTACAGCTCATAGCCGGCTAATTTACCTCATGAATCATATACCCAATGCGTGGTCTTAACCTACAAATTATCCACCATGGCACGCGTGCAATTGCCGCTGTGGGGTATAGCGAGGGTCATTTTGGGGACAGTGGCACTGATGAAAAGACATAACAGGAGGTGGAGCTGGAGGTGGCAGAGATGAAGATGCTAAGATTTTCATTAGGAGTGATGAAGAAGGACAGGATTAGGAAGGAGTATATTAGAGGGACCGCTCAGGTTGGACGGTTTGGAGACAAAGCAAGAGAGGCAAGATTGAGATGGTTTGGACATGTGTGGAGGAGAGATGCTGGGTATATTGGGAGAAGGATGCTGAATATGGAGCTGCCAGGGAAGAGGAGAAGAGGAAGGCCAAAGAGGAGGTTTATGGATGTGGTGAGAGAGGACATGCAGGTGGCTGGTGTGACAGAGGAAGATGCAGAGGACAGGAAGAGAGGGAAACGGATGATCCTCTGTGGCGACCCCTAGCGGGAGCAGCCAGAGGTAGTAGTAGTAATAGTAGTAGTAGTAGTAGTAGTAGTTGGACGCGCTCGCAACTACTCGTAGGTAAGAGTAGCAGAAATTTGGAGGGGAAAAAAAGGAAGGGAAGGAGAAAAGTTGAGGGAACTTCCGGTGGTGCGAACTACAGCATGGCAGCATAAGACAAGAAGAAAATGAACGGGGATAAAATGAAGAAAAAGAGGCCAGGGTTTAAAGGGCGTCATGGAGAGGAAAACTGAAAAAGAAGCTTCTGCTATTGTTACCGAAGGCGGCTCAGGGGAAAATGGCGACTCCGAAGAGGAAGGTTTCACATCAGCTACACTCGCTTCTGTTCGCAAAGTGACGAGTGACGTCACGGCCAAGGCACTGAGCGACTTGAAGTCAGGCATGATAAAAAAGGAGTGTGAGGGGTGGGGTGTAGGGGGGGTGAAGGGACGGGAGGGTGGATTATTGTATTTTATATACTTGCTGTGTATATTTATCTATATATTTAATCTATATATTTGTGACTTGTATGGTGTGTTTTTATTGTGATGTATATTTTGTATTTTCTTGTGACACTGCTGCAGACTGCAGGTTCCCCTAGGGGACAGTAAAATCTATCTATAAAACGACTCAATAAAAATGTTTTGGCGGGAAAAAAACTATTGCCTTTATTGCATGTGTGACAAACTATATAAATATCTTTTGATAGTTAAACTTTTAGAGAGTTGGTTTTATGTCATCATCGCCTTCTTCTTCTTATTATTATTATTATGGGATTCACATGCATAAAAGAAAAACTACCTACCAGAATGCAGGAAATGAAGTCTTTGAAATGCAAATTGGTCTGAGGAAGATAACCTCTGCCCCCCCCCCCCCCAAAACTGGAACCTCATCCTCATACCACCCTTTTGCCACCCCAGGTGAAACTTGGTTAAACCGCCACTGAATCAGAGTCATATTCAGCCCAATAAAACACGGCATATTCTTTCTCAAATGTCCTATACTATATAGCATCCAGTATTGCTTTGAGTGAAACCTAACAGTATTATTTGCAAATACATAACAGTATTTGCGCTGTCAGTACAATACAGACAACACCTGTCCTTGCCAGTGTCATTAGCAGCAGGAAGAGAGAAAATGAAAGAGGGTTGCAGGGTCTTGAACGAGGAAGGGAAAAGGTCCCCTGGTTGTGTTTGTTTTACCGACTGATCTTGCTTTACAGAGGGCAGAGCTTAGAATAAGTCACGGCTGGGATGCAGCGGGTCGGCCATGATGCTGCCTGTTGAACCTCCTGCACATAAAGTAGCGGAGGGCCTGCAGCCCAGGACCTTCTCAGCAGATTGGGTGATGTGGCATTAATGTGACAGTGATGGAGAGGGTGAGGTTGAGGATGGCTCAGCGGTGGCTGTAAAACTACACCAGTGTCGTCACTGACAGGTTGAAGTCCCTGAGCTGCTGCAGAAAGTAGCCTAGACTATGCCCTCTTTTAGGATTTTAGGGTCGCCTCTGGGCTCGTGGGGAGGAAAATCGATTTAGTGCAAAATTGCAATACTAAACCACAACGATTACAATATCGCAGCATTTCCCCTGAATCGCTTTGTTGGAGCATGATGAACAGATGCTGTGAAGAGGTTTGATCTAGTGATTTCTACAGCTCTGAATGTCTGGATTTGAATTGTTTGAATGTGTACTACTCAGGGAAGCAGACTCATATTTTAAGCTTTTGTAACACAAGGGGTTTCAAATAGGTCTTAAAATTTGTATCAAATCACAGTATTTGTATGATTTTTGAAAAGTCGCAGTCTATCAAATCGGCACAAACATACTGCTGTAATATTGAATGGAGTTCCTGCTGATTCCCAGCCGTATTCACCTCCCACTTAAGGTGCTGGGATGTTGTTGTTTCACAGGAATGTGAATGACTCCATGGTGGTCGCCGACAAACCATTAATGTTTAGTTGTTGGGGTTAAAGCAGGGGTGTTATTTAACTGGGAACAAGTTGGTAGCAGAGAAGGAAAGTGCATTTAAAGTAACTTAACAAAAGAAGTTTGTCACAAAGTAGTCAACAAAGCAGTAAAACTTGCATAGGTCCTATATATATACGTAGATCCTGGGTTTGATTCCAGTCCATCTGTGCGGAGTTTGCATGTTCTCCACATGTTTGTGTGGGGTTTCTACATACCACAGTCCAAAGACATAAATGTTAAGTGAATTGGAGTCTATAAATTGTCCACAGATCTGAATGACTAGTGCGTTTGTGTATCCTGTGATGGATGGGTAACCTGACCAATGTCTCCCTGCCGTCTGTCCAATGCATGCTGGCATAGACTGCGGGCCCCGGCCACGTTTAATGGGATTATCTTATTCAAGTCTTTGATGGAAAAGTCTTTTGATGGAAATTTCAATTTTCATATGGTCCATTTGTTCTGAGCTTGCCTGAACATGAATCTGAAATCTTTAATAGTTAACATCATATGTCAACACTTTGGCAACAGCATCAATATACGTTGGACTAGACCCCTTAGTTCCAGTGAAGGGAAATCTTAATGCTTCAGCATACCAAGACATTTTGGACAATTCTATGCTTCCAACTTTGTGGGAACAGTTTGGGGAGGGTCCTTTTCTGTTCCAGCATGACTGTGCCCCAGTGCACAAAGCAAGGGTCCATTAAAACATGGTTGGGTGAGTTTGGTGTGGAAGAGCTTGACTGGCCCCCACAGAGCCTAGACCTCAACCCCATCGAACACCCTTGGGATGAACTAGAATGGAGATTGCGAGCCAGGTCTTCTCGTCCAACATCAGTGCCTGACCTCACAAATGCTCTTCTGGATGAATGGGCAAAAAGTCCCACAGACACGCTCCAAAATCTTGTAGAAAGCCTTCCCAGAAGAGTGGAAGCTGTTATAGCTGCAAAGGGGGGGGGGGACCAACTCCATATTAATGCCTATGGATTTAGAATGGGATGTCATAAAAGCTCCTGTAGCTGTAACGGCCAGGTGTCCCAATACTTTTGTCCATATAGCGTATGACGCCATAGGATGAGAATTTTCCTTACCGATGAGTAACACACTAATAATGTAAATTTGAAAAACAAAATCTTTATTGTCTTACAGCAGACTCATCTTATTGAGTCTACACAGATGGTACAGTCATGTTAGTACGAGTTACTGCCAGCAGGGCGCAGCAGAGGTTTTTCCTTCAGAGGGGCTTTATTAAAAGGTCTAGTTCAAAACATGTTTGTTCAGTTTCAACTTAGAATTCAGCGTCCCCTCAGGACACCAGGCATGCACCCACCAGATATCCCCATATCGGCCTTTAGATTAAACAAACAAACAAATAAACAAACAAATAAATAACAGATTTTTGAGGAAAAGTGATTAGATGGGGGGGGGGGGGTAATGTAGCCTTGCTTCCACCCTCTCCATGTGTTGTGGTATGACAGGCTGTTGTGAGGGAAGGGTATGTGGGGCTGAAGGGGGCGGTGGGGACAGACATCGGGGTGGCTCCTGCCAGCTGCTGCAGCCTGACGTGACAGAGACAGGTGCTGTACATTCTCCTCTTAGAACAAGAGCTCTCTTTCCCTCCTTCTCTCTCTCGCTCTCTCTCTCTCTCTCTCTCTCTCTCTCTCTCTCTCTCTCTCTCTCTCTTTCTGTCTCACACACACAAACACACACACACCCAAGCATGCAGACAAACACTCGGCAAGCACAGTCGCTAAGTCAGCCAACACACTCGCTCGCTTCACTGCTCTACTTTCCAGCACGAGTTAGATTACAGCGCACAGCCTCGGTCTGCACACTCGCCGCCTACTGCTGGAGGCCTGCTGGATTCATGCGGTGGTGTTCCTGTTCTCCAGCTGATCACTTGTATGCAGTGATTAAAGTGGGCCGGAGCTACCCGGATCCCGACACCGGCACTTCCCCTCCTCCCCCAAGTCAACCGGAGCTGAGGTCCGGCACTCTGTAGACAGGAGTAATTTCAACCTTTTTGTCACAGTAAAATTTAAAACAAAAAACATGATGCAGCCAATTCACAAGCATTACAAAATAAATCGCAAATAAAGTCGTTCTTCTATTTTTATACTACTTTACTTTTTCTAAAAGTTTGAATGATATCGTGTCCTCACGTGACCCACACCTGCCTGCTGTGTGGCTTCACCAGACATGACGTCAGAAGAGACTGGCTTCACACTCACGGGTCAGGGTCAGTTCACCGCACCAGGCAGACAAGACTCGAGAGAGCATCAACCTGCTACCTGCACTATTATCCTGGATTGGGGGGCATAAAGAGTGAGTATCTTCAGTGTATTTCCAATAGTATTTCCAATAGTTTTGTCTAGCTCTGCTGTGGTTTTCATTCAAGCAACTAACGTTAGCGAACGTAATGTTAGCTAGCTAGCTAACTAGCTATCTTCCACCCGGTAACGTTGCTAGCTAGTCGCTGACGTTGCTGGCTAGTTGTTTGAATGCTGCTAGGCAAGCTAACTATCGGTAGCGTCCGGTAACGTTACCGGTAGCTAGCTAGTTATGTTTGTCCAACCTTAGCTCTGGCCATGCAATATTTTCATTCAAATAACTAACTAGCTAGCAAACGTTAGCTACCGGTAGCTATTATTAGCTAACAACGCTAACGTCGGGACTACTGGACCAGTGGTTAGCTAGCCTAACGTTATCTACCTAGCACTTTTGCCCACCTCTCTAATACAGAGATCCCCCACTTACCAAATCCCACTTTAACCCCTGCTTGTATGTGACTTGCCATTACTATGACACTTTTGGTTTGTGTGGTGTGAAGTAATCGAATTGTCTTGTCTGGATTTTCAAGACAGACCGGGGCCTGCTGGCCTCCCGCCGGACCGACTCGTCAAGGGAAGTCAAAGGAAAACGGAAGACAACTTTGGGCTTAAGATGTTTACCTACCAGAGATCCGTACCGACCTTTGACCTGAGTTTAGATGTGCTGAGCGGCTGTTGATGGGTGCTGTGAGTGGTGTCAAAAGCTCTGGAGTGCAAAGTCGCTGTGCTCCCCACCTTTTAACCCTCCCAAGCTCTGCCCCTGCACCGGTTTCGCCTGGCCTCCATGCACCCATCCCGATCTGCCTTCTCCACCGCTCCCCGGAGAGCATGTAAGCGACAGGCTTCTCCCGCGCTCTGCCTTTCTCCTCGAGCAGGGCGGTTGAGGTGGCATATGTGCGGCGATCCTCCAGAGGCACCTCCGCGCCCTCCGCTGCGGTGCTGTTTTCTCTGCGTTGACATCACACCTAGGGTGTAGTAAATCTCCGTCTTCCGTTTTGACCGGCCGTTCAAAATAGCGGGCGATCAAAGGGTGCAGGCTCAGCGGTGTGTGTTGGTGAGGGCAAGACACCGGCAACACCGCCCAGACAGCAAGTTTCCATATGCAAGCTCGGGACACTAAAGGTCATTTTTGAAATGACCCTTAGCAGCCTCAGAATGGGGCAACAAACTCCTGGTTTCCATAAGAGCTTACGTCAAGAATCTTTCCTCTCCCAGGCCAACCTTAATCCTTGAATGGTCACTGGTGGCACATTGCGCCCGTACTTACTTTAACACCATTATTTTGGTGTCTACTAACGACCCTTTTATTTGCATTTGCTACTTTTTATGGTCTCATGGCATAATGTGCCTGTTTTTACGGTTTGGGGGCAACATTAATCTACTTTTTACTTTGATTCTCCCCGATCTCTTGATGATCTAAGGCACACCTATACTAAATGCACCCTTGGCTATGATGTTATTAATGTATAACACTCTATGATTCCAGTCTGTAGCACTCAGATTATATTTGCAAATTCCTGACTTTCTTGTAAGTCATGTTGGATAAAAGCACCCGCCCAAATGAGTGAATGTAAACGTCATCATCTGGACAACAGCAAGGAGTCTCCTTAGAATAGCGCAGGTGACAAACTACACAGAGAAGTGTGTTATAATCAAGTGTTATAAGTACATTTCTTGAAAAAAAATCAATATTAAATCTGCAGTCTGTAACATTTCTCCATTAAGAGACCCTTAGTTTATCCATCTGGACCATGGAGTCTGGCTCCATAATACTACCAGTCATCTTTCCCATGGGCGGCACAGTGGCGCAGTGGTTAGTGTGGTCACCTCACAGCAAGAAGGTGCTGGGTTCGAGCCCTGGGGTAGTCCAACCTTGGGGGGTTATCCCAGTCGTCCTCTGTGTGGAGTTTGCATGTTCGCCCCGTGTCTGCGTGGGTTTCCTCCAACAGTCCAAAGACATGTAAATCAGGTGAATCGACCATACTAAATTGTCCCTAGGTGTTTGTGGGGGGGGGGGGTGTGCAGAGTGTCTGCCCACCTGCTGCCCAATGACTGCTGGGATAGGCTCCATCATCCACGCGACCCCGAGAGCAGGATAAGCGGTTTGGATAATGGATGGATGGATGGATCTTTCCCATGGTTGGAGACACTCTCCAGTCTCGTGTACCACTGCGGAAGTGTTTTGACCGGGTAGGACAAACACTCGTCCAGCGGCAAACACTTTCTAACGTCAACAGAAAAAAAGATTGAAACGCGGTGCTGATGTGGTGATGCTTCTGTCAGACAGTCGGTACTACTGTAGAACAATGTGGCGATGTAGTTTGATTAAGTTTAGACTGCTTGGGTTGACTTTGGTCCGAGGATCACAATTTTACAAGGGTGCGGACTATTTACTGGTGAGCTGACGACACACAAGCCACAATGGCTGCTACACCTTGTTTGTTGACTGAGAAAATCCCTTCCAACAGGTCTATTTCTCTCGCCCTCCTACATCGATCTATTTTCGAATCCTGTCCCACTGTAATATTGATTGATTGTCCAACGAAATCGTCACGTCCTCATCACATTTCAACTGGATAAAATACTGCAAAACCTTGCGGATTTCAGCTTTAATGGTGAGATCTAGATATTGAATGGTGTGATGTAGAGGATGGGGATCCCTGCTGGATTTCAGTTACCCCGCAGAACACAAGGTGGCCCCAAGACCTCCATCTTCCTCACCTGAGATCTGAGGGTTGATTGAGGCAAAAAAGCAGACTGCCAGAGCTATGTAAAAGTTGTATACTACCAATGAATAATGATGGATTAAATTTATATGGTGCTTTATCTAGACTGCCAAAGTGCTTCACATTGAAGGGGGTAACTCCCTTCAACCACCACCACTGTGTAGCACCCACCTGGGTGATGCACGGCAGCCATTTGGCGCCAGAACACTCGCCACACATCAGCTTGAAGTGGAGAGGGAGGAATCATTGAGTGAATTACACAGGGGGGTGATTAGGTGGCCAGATGGAGAGAGCCAGGTTGGGAATTTTGCCAGGACACCAGGGACCCCCTTCCTGTTTGCATTAAGTGCCATGGGATCTCAAATGACCTCGATTTTAACGTTTCATCTGAAGGACAGCATCTCCTACAGCACAGTGTCCCCGTCACTACACTGGATTTAAATTTTTTTTTAATTAGGACCAGAGGGAAGTCTGCCCACTAACGCCACTTCCAGCAGCAACTCATTTTCCCGGGAGGTCTCCCACCCAAATACTAGCCACACCCATACCTCCTTAGCTTCTGTCATTCGGCAGAGCCAAGGTACATGTTGGTATGGCTGCTGGCAAATACTAGTACTAGTGCTGTTGGTGAATCATGACATCAACACACACACCATCATCGGCGGTCACTCGGGGTCGAGTATGACTGTCCTCCTTTTTGGTCCTTGTGGGTCTTCAGGTGGGCGAATAGGCCGATCCTGGAGCCGCATATTTTGGTGCAGTGTGGGCAGGGGTGGGTGGTGGTAGTCGTGGGATTGGTTTGGGCCTTTTTGGTGGAAACTCCCTCCTTTCAGAGTCTGTGCTTGTCTTCTGCAGCACGGCGGAGATCATTATTATATAGTGCAGCTCCTTCCCGGACAAGTTTTCTCCAGGTCGCCCCGTTGGTTGCTGTGTCCTCCCAGGTCTTAGGATCTATGTGGCATTTTTTGATGTTCACTTGGATGCTATCCTTTATACCTTTTCTTTTGACCTCCCGGGGCACATTGTCCTGTGAGAAGAAGCTGGGAGTATAGGACTTGTTTTGGAAGGCGAGAGTCAGGCATACGGACGATGGCCAGTCCATCTGAGCTGGTGTTGGGCGACGGTGGCAGTGATAGTGGGAATGTTAGCCTCCTCTAGGACGCTGGTGTTGGTGCGTCTATCTTCCCAGGTGATCTTGAAGATTTTTCGGAGGCACCTCTGATGATGTGCCTTCAGGTGCCTGCTGTATGTGGTCCAGGATTCTGATCCATACAGTAAGCTGGGCAACACTACCACTCTGTAGACCTGAATTTTCGTCCTGGCCTGGAGGTTGCGGTTTTCAAAGACCCTTTTTCTCAGTCTTAAGAAAACCCCACTGGCACAACTGAGGCGGTGGTGTATTTCCTCATCAGTGATGGCGTTGGAGGATAGGAGGCTTCCGAGATACGTAAAGTGGTCCACATTTTCCAGTCTGGTTTTGTCAACAGAGATCGTTGGGGGGGGAGCAGGGTTATTTGTGTTGGGTGGTGGCTGGTAGAGGATCTGGGTCTTTTTTATGTTAACACACACACACACACATGCACACACATGCGTGCTTAAGGTTGTCCGCCATGTCCGACGATGACAATCCTGCCTCTGCTACTTGTGAGTCTTCTTGTGGCTGTAAAGCCCAATCCGCGATCCACACTGTCTGCCACAGAGAACAGGTGAGAGCACTGACTCGGGGTGTAGGTGTGGTACTGGCTTCATGTCTCTTTAGACGTCTCCTGGTCCGTCGATCACCTCGGTCCTCCTCGAGCTTTTGCACCCCTTGTTGACAGAGCTGCCGCCAGATGGAGTGTTGGGCAGCAGTGTCCTCCACACACATAGACACACACACCAACATCGGTGGCAGTCACTCCGGGTTGAGTATGACCGTCCTCCCTCTGGGTCTTGAGGTGGGTGTAGAGGCTGATCCTGGACCTGCATAATGGGAGGATGCCTGCACCTGACAGCTTTTTACGTGTAGTGGCTGATGCGCCTACAGCCACCACACGGTCCTTGACAGGGGGTGGCCAGAGTCCAATGGCATGGAGAACCAAGAAGATTGGGGACTACCCTCTGTTTCTACCTTCATCCACCTTCACTGCTGTTGTGACCTGGAGACACCTTCCACCAGTTCCACCGCTGAGGTCTTTGTTGGATCGTGCTTCGCCTGGGACCTCCCCCTTGACCTGTCTGCCTTGGGTGACCCTACCAGGAGCCAAGCTCCGGATGGCATAGCTCTTGGGATCATTGGTACACACAAGCTTCTCCACCAAGACAAGATGGCGATCCAGGAGAACACACACACACACACACACACACACACACACACACACACACACACACACACACACACACACACACACACACACACACACACACACACACTGTGGCTTTTTCTACAGCAACACCAGCTGCCCCGCTTCTCTCCTCAACGTCATTATTCCTCCTTCTCTCTGGGGACTGGGTGACGGGAGTAGTGTGGGGTGGCAGCTGCCGTCCCTTCAAACGTCGTTTGACAAAAATGACCCTTAATCATCATAACAACGTTAATGTTAGCTTGCTAGGTCTGCCCTTTGCACACTTGTGATCCAGACGTGCGGGATGAATCAGTTGTGGCTATGTGAAGGAACCGTGAACTGTATTTCCTACAAGCTCGTTCAGTATTGGCTTGAATGGCCCCCTGACTGCAACATCAGAAGGTGTTTAGCTAAATGTTATTCACCTAAAGCTAGACTACAACACAACTCTGCATACACCCCTTGTATTAGAGCATTGATTTAGTTCAGCTATCGGGTAACCCCTTCCCCCTCTACCTCTCTCTCTCTCTCTCTCTCTCTCTCTCTCTCTCTCTCTCTCTCTCTCTCTCTCTCTCTCTCTCTCTCACACACACACAGTTAGCAAATAGTTAGAGAAATTAAAATATTTGGTAGATTATTTTTTTGTCTGATGTGCTGAGTTAAAGACATTGGGCACCATTCACTTTCCGTTCTGTAAAATCCAGTTTGTGCCGCTGACTTGTCGCCTCCTTGCCTGACCAGCTATGTTTCTGAACAGCTGGTCCAGTTGTGTGTTTATTGCCGGGGACCAGTTAAGCCACCGGCTGGACCAGCTGTTGTAAAACATGCTAGTTTAACAGCAATTAACATACCAGTTTATCGCTGCTTAAACCAGTTAGAGCTCATGACCAACTGGTCCACCGGCTTTACCAGTTTATGACCAATATAGCCAGCTGGTTCCCCATTTCAAGCTAGCTCCCAACCAGCTCTTGATCAACTTATACCAGTCAAGATCCCAAACAGGGATCTACATATAACGTAGTTTTGTTTCTGAAAACATTTTGGTATAAACTTTTTTTTCTGATAGTATTTGAGTTATTATCTAATCAATGTTTCAATTGTCAAGTGTCTCATCAGTTTTCATTATCAGTTTTTGGCTCATTTCTGCCTATTTAGTCAGGGGTGGGCAACCTTATCCAGAACGGGCCGGTGTGGGTGCAGGTTTTTGTTCCAACTGAGCAGTTACACACCTGATCCCTCTAATCAACCAGTAGAGTCTTTGCCGAGGAACTTGATTAGGAGACACAGGTGTGCAATTGCTTGGTTGGAACAAATACCTGCACCCGCACCAGCCCTTTCTGGATAGATTGCCCACCCCTGGATGCTTAGATATGGTGTGTTAACTTCTCTTGTTGTGTGTTTTATACATTTTTTTATCCAACTTACATATTACCCTCACAGTAGTAGTGAAGTGTGTTTGAAATTATAACAAGGGTCGTCAAGCTTTAATGAGCAACTAAACCCTAGGCCATTTTAGTGAGCTTGCTGACATCTACAAGTTAAAAACCCTGTAAAGGTTAAAAACATGGCAGACTGGTCTTGGTACTCTGTGATGTTAGCATAGCAGGATAAACACAGCTGTGGCTATCCATCCCTTGTCCAAACCACTTATCCTGCTCTCAGGGTCGCGGGGATGCTGGAGCCTATCCCAGCAGTCATTGGGCGGCAGGCAGAGAGACACCCTGGACAGGCTGCCAGGCCATCACACAGGGCCCACACACACACACATTCACACTAAGGGACAATTTAGCACGGCCGATTCACCTGACATACATGTCTTTGGACTGTGGGAGTTAACCGGAGCACCCGGAGGAGACCCACACAGACATGGGGAGAACATGCAAACTCCACACAAAGGACGACCTGGGACGACCCCAAGGTTGGACTACCCCGGGGCTTGAACCCAGGACTTTCTGGCTGTGAAGCAACTGCACTAACCACTGCGCCACCATGCTGCCCTAGCACGTTATTAGCATTATTAAGATTATTAGCACGTTATTCCATTATTAATGTTATTAGCCCCAGCTGTGGCTAATAACATTAATAATGGGTCTGTTTGATTTAAGTATATCGGCATATCTATTAGCATTGACAGACAGAGCCAGCACTAACAGTTGTCAACAGACCTGTTAATGCTGGTTCTTTGTCACACCTACATCCAACAGAGATGCTAACGTCACAGAGTAAAGACCAGTGTTTACTCTGTGACATCTGTGAGCAAACTCATTATATGATCTAAGGTTTGGTTTCTCTTTAATAGTAAGTTTAAATCTGATAAGGATTATAATGGAGCAATCTCGGAACCGAGAGCTCTGGGGACTATAGCCAATATTTCAGGGCTTCCGGTGTAGCTGCTGGCTGCTTGCTTCCGTTTCCTATGAAGACTTCCTCTTCCATGGGCCCGTCGTTGTTTACAGTCGGCTTAGCAATTTAAAATGCGAGGTTGGAGTTGAGAGACGACGTCTATGACCAGATTGTTTCACAAGTACTCGAAACGAGTAGAATGTTCCTCCATACAATACACAAACATCGATACTTTATGTAGGCGTTTTAGGTCTAGACAACATTTCCGCTAATGCGTTCCACCTCTTTCACTCCCCACACGGACTGTTGCCAACAAGCAACCAAAGCATGTTCCTGTAGAAACCACCACCTACTCAAACGTGATTGGTCAATACTGCTCTGACTAAAACGGAAACAAACAGAAATAAGAACGCTTCCAATACCAAAATCTTGTCCTGTGCCTATAGAATCTACAGATTCTATATATATAAATATGTACAGAATCTACAGATTATATATATATATATATATATATATATATATAGAATTCTATATATAGAATTCTATATATAAACATATAGAATCTGTTAATATAAATTAATAATGGAGTAACCAGCTCAGCACTATTGAAGTATTAACTTGTAGCTTTTAAGCTGTTTTTCTTTCCCAGGCATATCCAGGTTTAGAATTTGAACACACACGCATGCACACACGAACAAACCAAATTTCAAGCATTATAAAGTAAAAATTGTAATATACATAGACCAGTCATGATCTGCTAACATTTGTTGAAATATACAACATGAGCTGTTGAACAGGACTGGAGTTTTTGCACAGGTGTGTATCACTGTTAATGTGTGTATTGTATCAAACCAAAGGCAGTATTTTTTCCTAATGTATTCGGTTTTAGAAATTAATTAATCTCATATGTGACCCCCATTGATGTCATTGGCCAACACTATAGTCAGTCTATGTAATTTACTTAAAGGTGCAATCGTCATGTGTTCACAGTGTGTGTATTCACAAAGCCGCAAGACAAAAAGTCTCTTCTCTTCTTCTCCTCATTAAATTAATATTATCTCATTAATATTTATGGTGACCAATTTCGGCGACCAGTAGAAATTGCACCAACATTAGCAAATTTATTCCCCATCCCCTTCCTGGAAGTCCGGCTCTTTTAACAAACTGTTCTTTTGTACTGTCTCGGAGTAAAGAGTCGATTCCGAATCAATTGATTTGATTCACCTTTAAAATGAGATCATTTCACGGCCCACAGGCTGCCCCCATCACTCATCTGATGAATGACTTGAGCATGCCTTGCCACAGCCATAACTGCCCATTTATTAAAACATGATTGAAAACAGCGTGAACACGTCAAGTTAAAACAAGAGTCTGTATGGGAGAGAGCTGCACGGTTCTGCATCTATTTCTGTAGACTCGATTTAATCTGACTCAAATTAATGAGGTTAACTCGGGACAGCTGGTCCACACCCCATTCCACCACAGTGACAAGCTAACCGCCACATGTCACAGTGTAAATTAATGTCTTTGAATGAGGACTGTTTAGTCGTTTGCTTTGCGAGTGACCTACCGTGTGTTCCAGTAGCCATCAACTAGTGACCGAACTGCACTCGTTCATTCAGATTTGATAAAACGCGGTAACGATCGTTAGGTGGAGTCAGATACTTAGAGCATTTGGCAATAAACAAGTCTGATAAATGTGTGAATTATTGAATGATTGTTTCTGGAGAACAATCAGCTTGTTGCACAGGTAGGCAAGCTTAATGCTCGTGCGTTTTCGTTCTTGATCTCAAATCTCTCGAATCGGTACATTTTGCACTTCAGAGTCTCCTGCTTTCAGTTTGTGGTGGTGAGGACCACCGTAACTGAATCTACTTCTCCTGGATCGCCACCCTGCCGTGGTGGAGAAGCTCGCGTGTACTAATGATCCCAAGAGCTATGCCGTTGGCTCCTGGTAGGGTCACCCAAGGCGGATAGGTCAAGGGGGATGTTCCAGACGAAGCGTGATCCAACAAAGACCTCAAGGGCGGAACTGGTGGAAGATGTCTCCAGGTCACAACAGCAATGAAGGCTGCAACAGAAGGTGGTCCCCAATCTTCTTGGTTCTCCATTCCATTGGACTCTGGTCACCCCCTGCCAAGGACCATGTGGTGGCTGTAGGCACATCAGCCTCTCCACGTTAAAAGCTTTCACACGCAGGTGTCCTCCTGTTATGCGGCTCCAGGATCAGCTTCTATGCCCACCTGAAGACCCAGGGGGACAGTCATACTCGACCCCGAGTGACCACCGATGATGATGAACGGTTACAAAAAGAACAGCTGGTGTCAATGTCCTTTTTAAATCTGGAAAAAAGAAAAACTTTGCCTGGGTAGTATTTAAGCAACAGCTTAAATGATACTTCTGTCAACTTATTCGTTAAAAGATATTTATATGGTAAGGACCAAACTTTTTTCCAAAGAATACTATCAACAAAACCATTCCAATATTAGACCACATAAGGTACAGTGACGTTATCTTGTTGAAAACATGATCTAATTCTTTTGTTGTTGTGATGACTGGCTGAAAAACATATTTTTCCCACATTTGTTTCACAAGGATCAAAAGCTGAAACAACAGGTGTTGAGAAAGAAATCCCACATCTGAAGAAATGGCATCAAACACAATACAGAATTCTTTTGGCGATACAGGAATGGTCTAAACAGAGCGGAATTCAGAATAGTTATATAACTGACCATTAAGTAACCGAACAACCTGTATAATGTTATTTTTAAACCAGTTTTCAAAGAAAATAGATTTATTTTTGTAGGTAATGTTCCTGTTGTTCCACATAAAATACTTATGAGGTGAGAAATTGTGTTTAAAGATGAGCGACCTGGGGCCTCATTTATCAATTGACGTACAAATTTGCTCTTACACACCCATGGGATTTTTTTAGCCCTGAGGTTTGTGTGACAGACCAGTATAGAACCTGGCTAACCCCTGAATTTAGACACCAATTGGCTAACACTGATGTCTTGGCCTGGCGGCCTGTCCAGGGTGCAGGTGTCTCCCCGCCTGCCGCCTGATGACTGCTGGGATACGCTCCAGCATCCCTGTGACCCTGAGAGCAGGATAAGTGGTTTGGATAATGGATGGATGGATGGATGATGTCTTTACAAGCCTGAGTGATTGCTCGTTGCAAGAGGTAGACAATAGATGTTAGGTGGAAGGAATTACAGGTAACCACGAGGCTTTGCTACTACCTGTCAGACAATATTGAGGACTAAAAAAATTCCGTGGGCGTGTAAGAACAAATTTGTACGTACGAACAGTTGATGAATGAGGCCCCAGGAGAGAAGCATCTGTCTGTGAAAGTTGGACAGTTTGATGGGGATCTTTGAGATCAAAACAGAGCATACACACATGGTTCGCTGCGTCACCCCCATAGATTACCCACAAAGCCCCCTCCTTAAAGGGGCAAGGCTCAGCTTGCAACAATACTCTCAGATCAGGACATATAAATCTTCAAATTACTTACATTTTGTGGACATGAAAAAGTCATGCTTCTGCCATGACTGGTCATGTGCCTCTGGCACTTCTCGTTTCTATGGCAACCACATTGTTGCTGTTTGAAAAAACGTTATTACGCTACCCGGACGCCGCCCATTGCCAATAATCTGAAGTGATCAACAAAGCCACACATCAAACCCAGCGAACAAATCTCTGTATGAATCAGATTATTTGTTTAGGAATAGGAGGCAGTATACACTTATTTTTTTCCCAACCCCTTTCTCACCTACTCTTAAATTAATCCAGCTACTACTTCAAACTTATTTCCCACTGTACTGTGTAGTTCATATTCAATACAAGTTGTGCTGCACAATACAAGCTCAATTTCATTTCAAACATGTTAAAATAACAAAATTATATATATATATGCAGGAATATAAGAACAAATGGAAATAACAGTGAACATATTTTGCAAACTCTCTGTAACAACACAAGTAATAACTAGTCCATGTTCGAAAAGGGTGTAGGATGAAGTAAAGAACTTTTCTGGTCCTACCCCTTTTTTCCATCCATCCATCCATTATCCAAGCCGCTTATCCCAGTTGGGGTCACGGGATACTGGAGCCTATCCCAGCAGTCATTGGGCGGCAGGCGGGGAGACACCCTGGACAGGCCGTCAGTTCTACCCCTTTTTTATACATTATTAATCAAATCAAACCACAACCAAACTGTCAAGACGAAACAAAAGTGAAAAAAGCAAAGAAAGACCAATGCATAGAAATCAAAATAAACAAAACGGCACAAGTCAAACAAGGCACCATACACGTCATGTATCACATCATATTATTCCACTCCACCTCTTTGTTCATCCGTCCTATATCTCTTCAATATGTTGTTTTTAAAGAGTTGTTTAAACTTACTTATTGATGTACACATCTTCATTGCTTTTCTACAGTTGTTCCATAGATTGACTCCTTTGATGGATACACAATGAAGTTTTGCATTTGTCCTCACTAGTTGTTTTTTGAATATACATATTCCTCTGAGACCGTGTTTACTTTCCCTCCTTTGGAGCAACTTTTGGACACTTGTAACTGCTGATTTTTTTACTCTGTACGTGATGTGAATTGTTTTGAAGTCAACCAAATCCTTAAGTTAGTGCTTTCCGTTTGATGAAGAGGGGGTTTGTAGGCTCTCTGTCAGTGGTTTTGTTTACAATTCTTATTGAAGGATGAGACGATAACAAACAGTAAGAGAAGAAGAAAGGAAAAACACATCCTAATGTCTTGTATCAAGAAGAATAAACAGATCTCAGTGCTACGTACAACCCAAATATCCTCTTGGTGTCTTAGAAGAAAAATTAACAAACAAAAAAAAAAGTAATAAGACATGTTTAGAGATAAATAAAACTTAAACAGTTAACACAACTCTTCATCGTCCCCATATCTCTTGATAATCAGACCTTTGTACTTCTTCCCTAACTGTGTAATGTTTGTACTTTGTTTGATTTCCATGCTCAAACTGTTATACAATGTTACCCCACACATTGAAATGCCCATGCTCTTCAAAGTTGTACCAACACATAATTTCTTGAAGTTTAATTTCCCTCTCAAATTATAATCCCCTTCTCTATCTGAGAATACTTGGGGTCAACTGTCCAAAGTAACGGGGAGTGCAGGAGAGAGGTGAAGAAGAGAATGCAGGCAGGATGGAGTGGGTGGAGAAGAGTGTCAGGAGTGATTTGCGACAGAAGGGTACCAGCAAGAGTTAAAGGGAAAGTTTACAAGATGGTAGTGAGACCAGCCATGCTGTGTGGTTTGGAGACAGTGGCACTGATGAAAAGACAGGAGGTGGAGCTGGAGGTGGCAGAGTTGAAGATGCTGAGATTTTCATTGGGAGTAACGAAGAAGGACAGGATTAGGAAGGAGTATATTAGAGGGACCGCTCAGGTTGGACGGTTTGGAGCCAAAGCAAGAGAGGCAAGATTGAGATGGTTTGGACATGTGTGGAGGAGAGATGCTGGGTATACTGGGAGAAGGATACTGAATATGGAGCTGCCAGGGAAGAGGAAAAGAGGAAGGCCAAAGAGGAGGTTTATGGATGTGGTGAGGGAGGACATGCAGGTGGCTGGCATGGCAGAGGAAGACGCAAAAGACAGGAAGAAATGGAAACGGATGATCCGCTGTGGCGACCCCTAACGGGAGCAGCCGAAAGTAGTAGTAGTAGTAGTAGTTCTCTATCTGAGAATATTCTTTGTATGTTACTCAGTAGTAGATTGTTTCTTGCTCTGAAAATTATTTTTGCTGTGTTAAATTCTACTATATCCCTGAACTTAAAGGCACTTGACTTTAAAAATAGCTTGTTGGTGGGTTCACGATTTCCTACATTATTAACTATCCTTATGGCTCTTTTTTGTAGTATACATAATGGTTGTAGGTTGGTTTTGTAGGTGTTACCCCATACCTCCACAGAGTAGGTCAGATATGGTAAAATAAATTAACAATACAGAGTGTGCAATGATTTATGATCCAGAATGTGACTTGCTTTTCTCATGACTGTAGTGCTGTTTGCCAGCTTTGCTCACACACACGTTATGTGAGGATTCCAGCAGATTACTGTGTGGTCTAGAAATTTATTTTCATATACTCATTGTAGTTGGACATTGTCTGTCAATACTTTTACTGTGGTGTTTATTATATGATTTCCAAACAACATAAGCTTTGTTTTGTCCAGATTTAAGGATGATTTGTTTTTGTCAAACTACCGTTTGAACGTTTCCGTTTCTATTGTGGTCACCTCCAAAAGCTGCTGTAAATTCTCACCAGAGCAAAATATATTTGTGTCATCCGTAAATAGAACAAGTTTTGATATATATATATTTTTATCTCGCATATATTATTGAAGTACAGAATGAACAGTTTTGGACCTAATACCGACCCCTGGGGTACACCGCAAGTCCATGCATGACAATTTATGGTTGCCTATCTTTACAAAATGCTGACTGTTACTTAAATAGCTTCCTAGCCATTTCTGAACCACCCCTCTGATACCATACCTTTCCAATTTATCTATTAATCTATTGTGGTCAATAGTGTCAAAAGTTTTTTTTAAGTCTATAAATATTCCCACATTGTGTCTTTGTGGATTTAGAGAAAGCATATGACAGGGTACAGAGAGAGGAGGTGTGGTATTGTATGAGAAAGTCGGTAGTGGGAGAGAAGTATGTAAGAATGGTGCAGGATGTGTAGAAGAAGTAAGAAGGAAAGCCACTTTATTTTGTCATTTTCTTACAATTAAATTTGTTTTCTACATTTAACCCATCCTATTGTATAGCAGCAGTGGGCAGCTGCAGCACCTGGGGACCAACTCCAGCTTCTCTTTCCATTGCCTTGGTCAGGGGCACAGACAGGTGTACCAACCCTAACATGCATATCTTTCTGATGTATGTGGCCAGTGTGACAGTGGTGAGGTGTGTGGTTGGAATGATAGATGGTTTCAAGGTGGAGGTGGGATTACATCAAGGATTGGTTCTGAGCCCTTTCTTGTTTGCAGGACAGGTTGATGGACGACATCAGGCAGGAGTCTCCATGGACCACGATGCTCGCAGGTGACATTATGATCTTTAGCAAGAGTAGGGAACAGGTTGAGGAGAGGTGGAGGTATACACTGGAGAGAAGAAGAATGAAAGTCAGTAGGAGCAAGACAGAATACATGTGCATGAACGAGATAGGGGACAGCAGAGTGACGAGGATGCAAGGAGTAGAGGTGACGAAGGTAGATGAGTTTAAATACTTGGGGTCAACTGTTCAAAGTAATGGGGAGTGTGGAGGAGAGGTGAAGAAGAGAGTGCAGGCAGGGTGGAGTGGGTGGAGAAGAGTGTCAGGAATGATTTGCGACAGAAGGGTACCAGCAAGAGTTAAAGGGAAAGTTTACAAGATGGTAGTGAGACCAGCTATGTTGTACGGTGTGGAGACGGTGGCACTGATGAAAAGACAGGAGGCGGAGCTGGAGGTGGCAGAGTTGAAGATGATAAGATTTTCACTGGGAGTGACGAAGAAGGACAGGATTAGGAACGAGTATATTAGAGGGACAGGTCAGGTTGGATAGTTTGGAGACAAAGCAAGAGAGACAAGATTGAGATGGCTTGGACATGTGTGGAGGAGAGATGCTGGGTATATTGGGAGAAGGATGCTGAATATGGAGCTGCCAGGGAAGAGGAGAAGAGGAAGGCCACAGAGGAGGTTTATGGATGTGGTGAGAGAGGACAAGCAGGAGGCTGGCATGACAGAGGAAGATTCAGAGGACAGGAAGAGATGGAAACGGATGATCCACTGTGGCGACCCCTAACGGGAGCAGCTGAAAGTAGCAGCAGTAGTAGTAGTAGTAGATTAATTAGTTAACTCCACATTTAATCAGCCTTTCAACATTTGAGGTGGAGGCAATTATGAGTAGCCACAAAGTTGAATGGCTAGTAACATGTAGACTATTCCATTATTAGTCACTATGCACTCCATCCCAACTACCCTTATAGTTACATTCTGTCATCCATGGTGTTAATGGGAGTTGAAGAATCCCCCACCAGCACAGGCGCGGACAGTGGTGAGGCAACAGCAGTGAGCTCCTTATCTCCCATTCTGCTCCCAGATGCCCTTTAATAGGCCATTAATTGAAGATGGGTTCATCAGTATACTATTTAGCTGAATAGATGGGTTATTGGCCATTCATTGAGTGCAGTAGTGTTGGGCCCATGATTACTTGATAGCAATATCATTAGATGAATAATGACAAATTCAGCATAGTTTTGATAGAATTGGGACAGATCTCTCATCACTGTCTGATCTCTACCCCGAGGGTAATACAGACAGGTTTGCAAAATAGGAAAGGAAAGGCTGCCATTTGGAGTAAAAACTTTCTTTTGCTCCCCTCAAAGTATATCTAATTTTTTTTCCTAAGGTTAAATGTGACATTATATCTTTTAACCACCCAGAATGTGATGGTGATGAGGGGAGATTTACAGGCTACAGGAATCCTTCGGCGAGCCAGAAGCAATATGAATGCAACAATGTCACTTTGTTTAGTGTTCAAGGATAAGAACCAAACTTTGCATTCAAATAATCGACTTGGAGGACGAGATGGCGACATGAAGGAAAGTGAGTCGGAAGGCAACAAGTGTGAATTCACTGCAGATTCTGCAAGCCAACAACCATATCCATTAGAGCCTAGGACTGAGGAAGAGGCTTTGCAAGAAAAATCAAGCCAGGAAACCAACGTTTCAAGTCTCGCTCGCCGTGTGGCTTCGTGGGCTGAGCCAATGTTAGAACATTTACACAAGTGATCCGGGGGATTTTTCTGAGTGGTTAAAAAAGCTGCAGTGGCGGCATTCATGAAAATTGTCCATGATGAGGGAATTTTGCTTAAATTGAATTTAAGAGATGGATATCTCGTTTCTATGAGCTCTCTTTATTTTCAATCATCTGCACAAATCCACGGTTTATATCATAATCTGTCTTCCAAACTGTATTTTTACGGTGGCTTTACTTTTCCTTTAAATGTCTCTTTGCCATCCCATGTATATAGTAGTCTGGGCACATCGCTTGATTCTCTCTCTCTCTCTCTCTCTCTCTCTCTCTCTCTCTCTCTCTCTCTCTCTCTCTCTCTCTCTCTCTCTCTCTCTCTCTCTCTCTCTCTCTGTCTGTCTTTCCCTCTACCTCCCCTCTCTCTCTGCCTCCCATTGGTCTGTGAGTGACAGCACATGTGCTGGGGTACATGGGAGGGCTGGTGCTGAAATTCTAACCCCTACCCCCAAGTCTCTGAGACATGCACCAGCTTTGGCAGAGAGGGAGAGAGAGGGAGAGAGAGAGAGGGGAGAAGGAAGAACTGGAGAGGAGAGAAAGAGGTCCAGGTTTGAGTTTTTTTTTTTTTTGCCACATTGCCCAACATTGCCGTCAGGAATCCACAGTTTAAGTGAAGGAGTGCTGTGTGAGGGAACGTCGGGCTGCTGGCCGTGAAAGGTCCATACGTGTTGAGCCAGAGACTCTGAGCGCCAGTACAGAGGATGGCAGCCCGGATGTTGGCGGTGTTGTGTGTTCTAGCTACTCTGTCTTGCCAGGTAAGAATAAAACCATTGTCCTTTCATAATGACTGGTGAACTCGTCCGAACAAATGATGGTGACTGAGTTTGTGAACCCGCCTAAGCAAGTTCTAGTACGCTTGTATGGACTTGGACTCGTTTGAGCTATGCCACACGTTACCCAAGTATTCAGTTTTGCGGTGGACCAGCTATAAACAGTGAACTGTGAACTGTCATATGCAGCTAAATTCAGACTTTGTACAAGGTCTCCAACGCCGAAGAGGGGGAAAATAAGGAGTCAAAATACAGTCACTTAACTACGTGTCGTTTCTAAGCTAACATGATGTAAACCAACATTTTATACAGCACTGTTTTCCTATCTTTTAGTTTTGCAAAGTGAATTTAACTACAAAACTGTCCGATAATATGTTTTATGGGTAATAAAAGGGGTATATGTAGGCGTGGGTTAACTTTTGAGGTAACTGAGAACGGTTTTACAGTTGCTCATGTCCCCCTCAGAGCATGGTCTTGGCTGGGGAGTGACCTTTGGCTGCTCTATTCTTCAAATATACAACTCATGTTTACAGCCAGATGATGTGTTAAACACAACATGAACTGATTTCCATCATTTAGAGGCCGTGAACTTGCTGAGGAGTCGGGGGGCAGGGGGGGGGCGATGTGGCTCACCTAAACATTTCAGCCCGGTTGGGGTGAATATGATGAGTGGTGTTTTAAAGAGCACGAGGCTGCAGATATGTTTGGAGGACCGAGGGCACAATTAGGAGCCTCTTGTCATCAGACGCCATTACGAGCTCTAGAATGGATGACGATGTAAACGGACGTATTGCCACCAGCACGTTCAACCGCTATCAGTCTCTCTCCGTTTGTGGCAGTAACGAATCCCAGGTTTCGTGGTTGGGGTGGGTGGTGATGATGGTGGGTGTTGCAGAATTGGCCCACAGAGAAGCTTTGATTCATGCTCGCAGATTTCCTCCGTTATTTCCGGTACATATCTCGGCTGCCGCTGAAGGCGTCAAGTCCCATGAGTGCTCGTATAATCCCAGTCAGGACCGGGTGCACGAAAGCGAGGCGTTTGTGTGGCTGAATGTTTTCCTTTTGTATGCCGAGTTTCCGGTTTCTGATTCGTTCAAATTGGTTGGTTCGAGGATCACTTACCTGCAAGAGTCGACTTTAGAAGATGGGAGCGATAGAGCTCCTACACAGCCGTTGGGAGGCAGGTTAGTCCCAGTGGGGCCTGGGCCATGTGTTGGATCCAGAGTCAGTGAGGGGAAAAGTCTACGATGACTTATAGCCCGTATTGCTTGCAAAAAAATTGCGAATGCAAAAAATTATATTGCATGGAAAAACTGACTCATGATCTGAGGATTAAAGCACGGACCCACGGACAGTGCTGGGGGAAATGGGTGGTATACAGGAGGCTCTTGTCTGTCTGTCCTGGAAGAGGGATCCCTCCTCTGTTATTCTTCCTGAGGTTTCTCCCATATTTTTTTTTCCTGATAAGGTTTTTCTCGTGGAGTTTTCCCTCATTCGGGTTTAGGGTCCATGGATAGAGGGCATCGTATGTTGTATACTGTTGTATACTATACTGATTGTAAAGCCCTTGTAGAGGACTTGTAAAGGATTGTAAAGGACTACCTTGTGAAATTGGGCTATACAAATAAACTTGACTTGACTTGCTTACGTACCATCGAACCCCATCTTCATCAAAACCTGGACCAAGGATATTGGCTATTTGAGGTCCAGGATCATCTGGTGCAGGATCCAGGTCTTCACACTGAATCAGATACCAGGGAGCCACTTCAGATCTTTGTGGTGAAACCAATATAGGTTTGAATTCCACATTCAAATGTCAAAGTCAGGGTGGTATGGTGTGACAAAACAAGAACAAATTAGCCAAAAGTGACTCTGTCAAGTCTTACTTTCATCAAGTCCTCATATAACATGGAAAGAATCTGTCAGTAATGGCATCAGTTGACTAGTTTAAATGACTAGAAACAGGATGAGTCAACTCCAAGCACCTTCATCAGTGTTTGTTGGGTTTGTTTTCTTTTTCTTTTCTTTTTTTTGCTGTTTCAATCTCCAACAATTAGTTGGAGTATTCAATTCAATAGTATTCAATAGTCTCGTTGTGAACTGGCCTATTTTCGAGCCTGCTGAGCGTGGGCTGTGGTGAGGAGTGAGCGGGGGCCACAGCTGTTCCCAGATGCATACATGATGCCATTTGTCCCGCTCGGTAATCCCCCTTCGCGGAAAGAGGAGTGGGCAGCTCCCGGACCATGAAATCGCCAACAAATTGAGAGTCCGTAGCCGGAGCCAGCTGGTGCCGAGTTCTCACTCATCGGAAACAATCACTTGGTACCGTCTCCACCGGTGTCTGGATTACAGGTCCCCGCTGTGTGTCGATAACCCGCCCAGGTTATTGGACACTGACGTGGGTCTCGGAGACGGAGACGTAGAAAGAAGGAGATTCGCATCTCGATGGACGCAGCACATTGATTCATCTCAGATGACCGGCGAAGCTGATTTTAGGCCATTACATTTTTATATTTCTACAATTCAAGGCAAATAAGACCGGTCAGTTTTTATTACGGCACTCCTCTCCAGCTCAGTGGCCATGATAGAAATATTACGTTTTTGCCTCCGTAACAAAGGGGCACAAAAAAGGATGTCCTGTAACCGAACCTGTTTGGTCTTTACTCGTGTATGTAGATGGATCGGCAGTCATTGTAATCCGTATTATTTCACTCGTAGTTGAGCAGAACATGAATAAAAGCAGCTTCTGTGTTAATCCAACATGGGACCTCAGCCAGTGGAGAGACGCTGCTGGATACTGACCACAGTATATTCAGGGTGTGTGTGTCATTATGTTGGGGGTAAATTGGTGCCATGTTCATGTCTAAAGTACTTTTGTCAACTCTTCTGTTGTTGGATTTGACCAACCGTGGAGGACCCAGAGCAAGCACGGCCCTTGATCATTTTTGTCTCCTTAGATACATTTCTCTTTGTCAGTAGTTCGCTCGTTTCTGAATAGTGCTGAAAAACATATCGTTTCAGAACTGACGTTCCAGTAAACACACATGCGTGCAATAGCCACGCCGCAAAAGATCCAAATGTGACGCAAATCGGGCCCATCGGTCATGTTGGGCGTCAAGTCTCACTGCTTGATAGAAAATAAGAGTTTGGTGCCACTATTGAAGAGGGATATTCTAGTGCCTCTGAGAAATAAAATAATTTCTATCTGATTTAACAACGCCTTGGAAATCTCTTATTTCCCCGCTAAAATCACCCTCGCCATTACTAGAGAGAGAAATTCTCTGCAAACGGTGATTTGAAAGTTACCGGCGGCGTCTATTTGCTGAAATTACGCAACTCCTTTTCATCCTTTAATGTCGTATTACATATTGCAAGAAACAAAAATATTGCAATGTTGATGTTTTTATATATTTATATCCAGCCCTGTTTCTGCGTGTCGTTTTATTTGTTCGGTCCATGACTGTTTCCTCCCTTTTGTCTGTCTTAATTTTAGCTTTAGCTGACGGTAATAACCTCTCTCGGCATTCTTAAACCTCAAGACATCTGCTGCTGAGGGAAACACACTTGTAGGGCCCAAAAATAGCGCCCGGGCCAGGCCGGGTAGTCCTGACGGAGCAGGGGGAAGGGGTGTCGGGGCAGACGCTGGTTGGCTGAGCGTCCGGGCCCGCGTACCTACCGGCTGACCGAAGACACCAGAGGTGCCGTGAGTGAGGGGGACACCTGTGTGACCTCTGACCCTGCAGCCGGGGTGCTCGTCAGGCATGCTGCCGGGCCTCCCCCGGAGCTGGCCGACTGACCCCTTCCTCTTATACAGACACAACGTCTGCTCGGCAAGGACACAACACACACGCAAAGAGCGGAAACGCACACTTCTCTACCGGCTAGCACTGAACTCACACAGAGAACCGTCAGCAAATACACAACCTTAGTTATGACATTTAGACGAACAAGGACGCACTGTGTCATCGATGTGAAGCCACAGCTGTTGTGCGGCTTTGTTGGGAGCAGAACGATACAGGGTCATTGTCTCTTTTTTTTTTTAGTGTGTAATTGGAAGTAGTTCTACTACTGGCTGCATAGTTTCCGTTGACTAGCTAGCATTGCATATTATTAACGTAGTAAAATAGATGATTTTTTGCAGCGGTTCAACAGGGCTGAAGTCCGCTCGCCTTGCACCGTGTTTTCGGGTAAACGACAACCCAGAAAACCAAGCTGACACATCAGAGACACTTCAAGACTCGGGCCAGAAAGACTGATTTGCTTGCGCAGGCTAAAGGTGATGGGGCACATCTGGGCAACACCAACCGGATGATAGAATAATGAAGGAGAGACCGCGAGAAAACTGGTGGGGGTGCAGAAAAAAAAAGTGTTTTGCTAAATTTCCTTGCGGATGAGGATTGTAATGTTAATTTAAAGACAATAATCTTGAACGTTTTATAGCAGCATAGATTTTAAATGGCGCTCACGGATATTTTTGGAGGGGTTGCAACCCCCCCCCCCACACACACACACACATTTATGCAGATGATACTGCTGTCAGTTTGTGAATGAGTGAGTTAGAAGCCAGGTTCACGAGGCGCTTCACATCTATTAATTGTCAATATGGAAATAATTTAATTCATATTTCATATCTATTCGGAAAAAAAATGTAAACCATCAGAAAGTATCCTTATTCTAAATGGCTACTGCTACGTCTCGGTACACAGAGCGATGAATTATGCAAACATCACCTTGCAGCAAAAATATTGGTCCCACTTAATTACACGGGTGGGTATTATCATATTGTCGGTTTAGTTGTATATGTTTTATGTTATATGTGTTACCGGACTGTATCCCCCGTCTTAAAGGTCGGGACGTTAATAGGCATGGCAGGGAAGACGGACAGCAGCAATGGGCGGTCATCGGTATGCTCTGGAAAATTCACAAGGCTCCGCGAGCTTCCATCAGATTAGCGTTGCCATTACTGGTTCATGCATGTCCAATGTGTAAACCAGCTTCACAATTTCACTAAAACCTAATTTATCCGAGTTATCTCTTTCAGTGGCACAACTCAGACGGGGCAGTTGGAGTTGTGTGTGTGTGTGTGTGTGTTGAGTTTATAAGCATGGTTGGGAAGATGGACAAAAACATCACTGGCTGTACATCGGAATGCTCTAGAAAATTCCCCAAACTCCCCGCGCATGACAGCATCACATTATAATCAGATTATAATTGTGGATGCTTGTAGAGCGTGCCCAATATGCACAAGATGTGAATCACAATGGTGGTGACGATGATGATGATGACGATGATGATGATGATGGTGGTGTGTGTGATACACCAAGTAGAATACGTATATTCGTAGAGCAGCTCGCCAGGTGTCGCCATGCTTCGGCGCCATCTTGTTTCAGTCACACAGGAGTATAATTCTACCCCGCCGTCACAGCTGATGGTAGCGCCCTCCTTCCACTGAACACAAAGAACCTCAGACTGGGGAGCTGAACTGATTTCCCCCCAACTCAGAATTTATCACAGGGACATGTAGTGAATGAATGCATCCATTCTCTTTTGAATTATGTTTTTTCATTAGACAGCAACAGTGAAGGCGTCCGGGTGGCGTGGTGGTCTATTCCGTATCCTACCAACAGGGATCGCCGGTTCGACTCCCCGTGTTACCTCCTGCTTGGTCGGGCGCCCCTACAGACACAATTGCCCGTGTCTTCGGGTGGGAAGCCGGATGTGGGTATGTGTCCTGGTCGCCGCACTAGCGCCTCCTCTGGTTGGTCGGGGCGCCTGTTTGGGGGGACTGGGGGAAATAGTGTGATCCTCCCACGCGCTACGTCCCCCCGGTGAAACTCCTCACCGTCAGGTGAAAGAAGCGGCTGGTGACTCCAGGTGTATCGGAGGAGGCATGTGGTGGTCTGCGGCCCTCCCTGGCTCGGCAGAGGGGGTGGAGCAGCGACCGTCACGGCTCGGAAGAGTGGGGGTAATTGGCCGGATACGATCGGGGAGGGGAAAAAAAGCGGGGGAGGAAATCCGAAAGAAAAAAAAGAAAAGAAAATTCTGACAGGAGGATTTATTGAATGAATGCATCCATTCTTTTTTGTATTGTGCTTTCCCTTTATTAGACAGCCACAGGGAAGAGGCAGACAGGAAATGGGGAGAGAGAGATAGAGGGGTATGACATGCAACAAAGGTCGCCAGCTGGAATCGAACCGGCAGCGGTTGCGGCCATGCACGCTGTAACCATTCGGCATGGAGGCACCCACGCATCCATCTTCGACCGAGGACTGACGGGTTGACTGTAGAGGCAGCTGTGAGGGAACGCTCTCTGTCGGTACAACTGTTGCTACTCTAACACAAAACATGTGTATGTACGAGTCTCATCCAGGAGGCTGTCCGAGCTTTGGTCCTCAGCGTCTCCTCCGATACACGTGGAGTCACCAGCCGCTTCTCTTCTTGACAGCGAGGAGTTTCGCCAAGGGGACGGAGCACGTGGGAGGATCACGCTATTCCCACCGACCAGAGGAGGCGCTAGTGCAGCGACCAGGACACATACCCACACCCGGCTTCCCACCCGCAGATCTGCCAGTTGTGTCTGTAGGGACGCCCGACCAAGCCGGGGGGTAACACAGGGATTTGAACCGGCGATCCCCGTGTTGGTAGGCAACGAGATAGACCGCTATGCTAGCCAGACACCCTGATCCCATCGTTTTTAAATTGAGGACTCGTTTTTTGCCTCCTAGAATCAAGGCAGAGCCAAAATCAATAGCCAAAGTCAAACTGAGTGCTCATTCACTGGCGGACTCTGGCCAAAAAACTCGTTAACATCCACCTTTGGTCAATCATTGGCCACCAACCGCGGGTGTTAGCGGGGTTTTTTGGCCAGTGTGGAAGGGGAATGTGGTAAACCTCTGTCGTTGTCACTCATTTTGACATCTGGGACAGACCAGATGAATGTCTGTGAATTCCTCGTCCTTCTCACAGCGCTCATTTGACAATCGGCACACAAATTAGCATCGGCAGGAAAAGTCCAACTTTTATCGCCTCAATTAACGCTCCCCAGCAGCAGCGCACTCGGAGGAGGACCGCGGGCATCCACAATGCCCCTGGACAAGCCAACCACACCATGACTCGGGGCCTGGGGTGAAAGGGCAGGCCGTAAAAGTATCTGGGAAAAGTCTCTAAAACAGTTGATCTGTTCGTGGTGTCATCACCCCGCCTCGTGAGACGGGGCGGCCCGTCGGTGTAATTGGTAATGCGACACCTCGGTGTTGCGGCCTTCCGGCCTGGTGAAGACATTACGACGGCAGCGAAGACCTGCTGGGCCCACCGGCCCTCGGCTAATGTCAACCAGAGTTCAGACCACAGTGACAAGAGGAGGGCCAGAAGGAAAGTGTGTAAAATCAGGCGTAGGGCTTCGTACCGGCCCGTTGCGAGCTTTTCAGGGCTTCGTTGAATATTTAAGCTCCTGGGGCGTCTTGAGACGACGGAGAATTTGTGGTTTTCATCAGAAGGGCCTCGGTGGAGCTGATGTGCCTTATCACTGGATCAGCAATCGAGATAAGCCGAGGGGCCGTAGCGTCCGCAGCTTGGGTAGTGCCAGCTGTGTATAGAAATACAACCGCGACAAAGGCACCGCTGAGCTGGAAGTTAAAAACGACCCGGGGAATGCGTGCCACGCAACGGGGAAGTTATCAAATTGGAATACAAAGGAGCGGTATCCGTGGGAATCGCCGGCTATCGGAGGGATTTTACTGGACGGCATCTGCTCCTGGAATGCGAGAGTAAACATCGCGGCGAGCGATACTGACGGTGATGGCTCCACCGGTTAAATAGGCAGGGGTCAAGAATATGGAGCAGTCTAAGATTAGCCGGCCCCTAACTCGGCCTTTCGCATGCCGGCCGTGGTTGGCGTGCCCGCTCTTACTGTCCAGCGGCGTGCCAAGCTAGCGGCGTGTCAAATCGGCCGCCCGAGAGACGGGGTAGGGCCCGCCACGCCATTGACAAAATAAGGATGTAATCCGGTGATTAACGACCCGGCCTTGTGTATTTATGGCTCATAATATCGTAAATTAAAGCCGGTCTGGAATATTTCTTGGGCGGTAAAACATTTTCATCATACTACTGTTACATTTTTAGATTTAGTTGAACTTTAAATTTAAAAAAAATTTTTTTTTATAGCCATTTTGAGGTTAGCCTGATGGCTAAGCCATTTCGTTGGCAGCAATGTCTGCCACCGCCTTTATTGTTGTGCGTTTGATAAATAATCTTGAAACTATTTTGTGGTTCCAGAGTAACAGATGTGTTGTTTCACAATGGGGCAAGAAGATAAAATGTGCTTTTATATCCGGTCTGAGGCGTAAACTGTTCATATGACTGGGAGTTGGGGAAACTGGTCAAGAGGAAATGCTGAATTAAGAGGCAGCAGGGGGGAATGTGTGGGTGTGTGTGTGTGGGTGGTGGTTGTGCACACATGCATGTCTGTTTACGTGTGAGAGTATGTGTGAGAGTATGTGTGTGTGTGTGTGTGTGAGGAATTCTGACACCGGAGCGGGTCCGTAAGGTGACCCTCAGCCCCCAGTCAGGTGCAGAACTGAGTATAAAGGGGAATTTGTGAGTGTGAGCGGGCATGAGGGTGGGAAAGCACAGCATCTAAATCCATAGTCGGCAGCTGTCGTGCAAGTGTGTCTCATGTGTGTGTGTTTATGTGAACCTTATCGGGGGGGGGGGAGGGGAGGGGGGGGGTGCAGTGCCGGGAATGAATGTGTGTCCAGGGCTTTGTGGAAATCAACATCAAGTGTTTGGGTTCCCTCGTCCACAAATTTATTTGCGGCTGAGATGAAAGGGGGCCGAAGAGGACCCCTGTGACTTGGTATCAGCGAGTGAAATCTTAAACCCAGGCCTCTGCACCCCCCTGTGCCCTGGCCGATCCCGCGGATTCCTCATTCAAGACAAAGGGTTGGGGCCGGAGCTAATATAGAGCCGGCCCCAGAGGCCCATACAGCCATAACGCAGGGGGAGAATGTCAGCAGGGTTTTTTTAAACAGCTGTTAAGTTTGGAACATAACTTTTCTGTGTTTATGAAGGGAACGCAGCTCTTGTGGTCTACTTGCAGCCATGTGTAGCTGTTGGGGAGAATTACTCCATCCCTCCCTTCTTATGCTGGGGTTCGTTCCTGCAAATGATGATCAACCGCTCAAGTCATTGCTCCATGTCCTAGCTAAATGTAGTCTCTCACACTGACCAGTGTGTGTGTGTGTGGGGAGGGGGGGGTAGCACTGTTGCCTCACAGCAAGAACCCCAGGCCATCCCAGCCTCCCTGTGTGGACTTTTCATGTTCTCCCTGTGTCTGTGTGGGTTTCCTCCGGCTGCTCCGGTTTCCGCCCACCATCAAAAAGACATGCACGTTAGGGTTAATACTCCTGCCTGTGCCCCTGAGCAAGGCAATGGAAAGAAGAACTGGAGTTGGTCCCCGGGTGCTGCAGCTGCCCACTGCTGCTATACAATAGGATGGGTTAGATGCAGAGAACACATTCGTTGCAAGAATACAATTTGTTGTAAGGATACAATGTCGAATAAAGTGGCTTTTCATATGATATATATATATATCCCCCGCCTGCCGCCCAATGACTGCTGGGATAAGCCCCAGCATCCCCGTGACCCTGAGAGCAGGATAAGTGGTTTGGATAATGGATGGATGGATGATGGATGGATGGATGGATGGATATATATATATATCTATATATAATATTTATATAGTTCTGTGGTTTCTTTTGGTTCATACTTTGCTGTTTCCTTCAGGTGTTGGGCTCAACAGAAACCCTCCATAACAAGGACGAGCTCAGACCACAGGTGCTCTTCCCATGGAGAGGGCGGCGTGGGGGTGTGGTCAGGGTGAAAAGGGACTGGATCATTCCTCCAATCAGGGTGCTGGAGAATAGCAAGCAGATACCTGAAGATCTGGTGCAGGTAATATGGCGTCTTTACCATTCAAGCTCTCTGCACAAAGTGCATCAGTTTTGTGGTTGCTCTTCAAGTTTAGAGTCGGACGGTACAAGCAGGAAGTTCAGATGTCCTGCAGGAGTGGTCGGGGTAGAACATAATGAAGTTCTAGCTCAGGGCTGGAGTCAGCGTAATAAAAGCGGTGGACCTTCTTATTTCCGAGCACAGGATAGCTTTGCAGGCCAGCCTCTGACCTACAATGGCTACGAATACATTACACTTTATAACACACTGAAACTTGTAATTTGGTTGGAAGATCTCCAAATAATGGATATTTCAAGTCAAGCTTTATTTATGTTGCACATTTCATACCAGAGGCAACTAAATGCACTTTACAATCATAAAAAGACAGCGAAAAAACAAACAAACAAACAAACGGAAACATTAGTAAGACACACATACAAATATAAAATTTGAATTTAATCAAAAGCATCGAAGGCATTTTTAAGGAGGTAGACTTAAAAATGTCACATGATGATGAACTCATTTTGTTCCCAAGGTAACTGCCGCTTAGTTTTATTAAATATACTTGAACTTTAGGTGGTGGTGGGGGGGGTCAAACAACCACCAACCCCCTCTTTGGCTGCATACATGTAACTGAAAGATGCAAAAATAAGATTATAGCATCATGACAGTACATCCTGTTCTTGACAGGCTGTTTATGGGACAGAAATCCCCTTTATCAAATGGGGGTTGCTTGGAATTCTTGATCACAGATAAGCGGAAGCAAAGCGGACACAAGTGCTTAAAAAGATGCGCGTAAAACCCAAATGTTAGGTTAAGACTGACAAAGATTACACACAGGTGCATAAATCTTATCCTGTAAGGAGAAACAGAGGGCCACAGCAGCATACGGAGGTGAGTGGGAACAAGGGTTTCTACTACTGGAGCGGTGCAGGACCAACATAGACCAGGCGATTGTGTGGACTGAAAT
The DNA here is from genome assembly GCF_029633865.1 of Lampris incognitus. Taxonomy (NCBI): domain Eukaryota; kingdom Metazoa; phylum Chordata; class Actinopteri; order Lampriformes; family Lampridae; genus Lampris; species Lampris incognitus. Next base: position 11,002,568 of record NC_079214.1, on the reverse strand, counting down.
TAAAAAAGCCTTTATTAGATGGGCCGCAACAATAAAAGGCACTTGCGCATATCGCTATCAGCCTTCATTAGTGTTCCTCTTGTGTTGGCTCATTCTCCTCCAGCTTAAAAACAGCTAAGACCACTTACTATCAGAACAAGATCTGTGGCGCCACTGATGCTCGAAAAATGTTTTATGCTTTTAACTCACTCCTCAATCCACCTCCTCCGCCTCCTCCTCTGACCTCCACTCTGTTCACTCCAGACATGGTCGCCTCATACTTTACTGATAAGGTTTCTGCCATCAGTAGCCAGTTCTCTGAGCCCGACCAACACCGTCTGCTGCTGCCAGCTAACAGTGCCTCACTCACCTCATTCTCCCTCTGACTGAGGAGGAAGTCTCCAAGCTTCTGCTGGACTCAAGTCCCACTACCTGTCCCCTGGACCCAATACCATCCAACCTCCTACTGGCCATTTCCTCCGAACTTAACCCCGCAGTCACACACATCATCAACTCCTCACTTACAATGGGTGTGTTCCCCACCACATTTAAGCAAGCTTGGGTCACCCCGCTGCTTAAAAAACCTACACCCAACCCAGCCCAGGTTGAAAACTACAGACCAGTTTCACTCCTACCCTTCCTGTCTTTAACCAGGTCTTTGAATTCCTTCTGAGAACAATGTGTACGATCTGAATCAGTCTGGCTTTAAGCGGGGTCACTCTACTGAGTGAACTCCTGTCAGTAATGGAATCACTGTGTTTGGCTAGACCTGCTGGTCAGTCCTCAGTTTTACTGCTGCTAGATCTGTCAGCTTCCTTTGACATGGTTAACCACCAAATCCTCCTCTCCACACTCACTGAGCTTGGTATCTCAGGATCTGCCCTCCAGTGGTTCATGTCCAACCTCTCAGGGAGATCTTTTAGAGTATCTTGGAGGGGAAAGTGTCCAAACCACATGGCTTATCCACAGGGGTGCCTCAAGGGTCAGTGTTTGGTCCCCTTCTCTTCTCAATATACACCACCTCACTTGGTGCAGTCATCCGCTCCCATGGTTTCTCATACCGTTGCTACGCTGATGATACCCAGCTCTTCCTATCTTCCCCGCCAGATGACCTCAGCCTCAGCATGGATATCGTCACGCCTTGCTGGTATCTCTGCATGGATGAAAGAACGCCACCTTCAGCTTAATCTATGTACGATCGAGCTCCTTGTGCAGCCAGTCCATCCATACAACAACAGATCAATATCCAGCTCGGATCAACCCAACTCATGCCCACAAAGTCTGCCCAAAACCTGGGTGTCATGATGATGACCAGCTAACCTTTAAGGTTCATGTGGCCTCGATCGCTTGGCTGTGCTGATTTGCCCTGTACAACATCAGGAAAATAGACCCTAGCCGTCTGAGCATGCAGCACAACTCCTGGTACAGGCTCTTGTAATATCACGCATTGACTACTGCAACTCCTTACTGGCATATCTCCCTGCATGCACTTTCAAACCTCTGCAAATGATCCAGAGCACAGCAGCAGATCTGGTCTTCAACCAACCCAAAACGGCAAATGTCACTCCGCTGTTCATATCCCTCCACTGTCTCCCAGTTGCTGCCTGCATCAAATTCAAAACCTTAATGCTCGCTTACGAAACAGCACCTAAAACGGGTCCTGCCTACCTGAACTCCCTCATTCAGGTCTACACTCAGTTCTGCTCACTACACTCTGCCAGTGAAAGGTGTCTGGTATTTCCGCCACACTGGGGCCCTGAGTCACTAGCCAGACTCTTCTCTTCTGTAGTTCCCCAGTGATGGAATGAGTTACCAAACCCCATTCGATCTGCTGAGTTCCTGTCCATCTTTAAGAAGAAGCTAAAGGCCCAGCTCTTTCTCAAACACCTCCACACCTGGGGCGTCCGGGTGGTGTGGCTGTCTATTTCATTGCCTACCAACACGGGGATCGCCAGTTTGAATCCCTATTTTACTCTGGCTTGGTTGGGCGTCCCTACAGACACAATTGGCCGTGTGTGTGGGTGGGAACCCAGATGTGGGTATGTGTCCTGGTTGCTGCACTAGCGCCTCCTCTGGTCAGTGAGGGCGCCTGTTCGGGGGGGAGGGGGAGACTGGGGGGAATAGTGTGATCCTCCCACCCGCTACGTCCCCCTGGTGAAACTCCTCACTGTCAGGTGAAAAGCAGCTGGCGACTCCACATGTATCAGAGGAGGCATGTGGTGGTCTGCAGCCCTCCCCGGATCGGCAGAGGGGGTGGAGCAGCGACCAGGACGGCTCAGAAGAGTGGGGTGATTGGCCGGATACAATTGGGGAGAAAAAGGGGGGATAAAAAAAAAACCAACAACAAAAAAACATCCACACCTGATGGTGTTGATAAAAACAAAACACTTCTATGCACCCTAAGCGTTGCCTTTGTGCACTGCCTGGTGACATCTATGTCCTCCCGGACTTGAACCTAGTTTTTTTTTACACTTATGGTTGTTGTCTCCTGACTAGATCCTTGTTTGTGTTGTATTAACTCTCAGATGTACGTGGCTTCGGATAAAAGGGTCGGCTAAATGAAACTGTAACATTGTAACATCGTGTAGGAGTCTCATCTATTAAAAAAAGTCTTCACACAAGGAACATCAAAATTATTTAAATACAGGAAGGTAAAGTCAGAAACCACACATCCGGTTCCACAAAAAAAGAAAAAAAAGACTTTTTAAGCACTCACATATTAGTGAATAGCGACCTACACCCAGCGGAGATACTGAATAGGAATACCAGACATAATCTTGTCACGATTATTAAATAATAATAATAATAATAAACTTTATTTGTATAGCACCTTTCATACATAAAATGTATCTCAAAGTGCTTTACATTAAAAACAGGGGAAAATATAAAACTCAACAACAACACAGATAAAATAAGTTAAAAATAATGAAACACAGACCTAGCCAAAAAACATAAAACAAGAAGGAAGACCACAGTACAAGATAAAAAATAAGAATAAGAAGAAATATAAAGTGGAATTAATGAAAAGCAAGAGCATAAAAATGGGTCTTGAGCTGATTCTTAAAACTATCTATGGATGTTGCTTCTCTTATTTGTTGGGGGGGTCTAGTCCAAGCCATCGGTGCATAAAAACCAAACGCTGCTTCGCCACACTTTTCTAGATCATTCTAGGGAGCAGGCCAGCACCAGAAGAGCTAAGAGAGCGGCTCGGAGCGTCATCAGATAAGCAGTCAGACAGGTATGAGGGTGCTAAGCCATGTACAGCTTTAAACACAAGTAAAAGAATTTCAAAATCCATCCTCAATGCTGCAGGAAGCCAGTGTAAAGACACTAAAACCCTTAAGGAAAAGGAGAGGAAGGGATTTCTTCGTTTAGCCCTGGATATGGACCGGCCTTAAGAGGAAAACTCTGTCTTCGGTTGAGATTTTTCCCTGTCACCCCGTTTTACAGATGGTCCGACTCATTCAATCCCAATAATGTTCAGTCTGCTGTCACTGTGTGCTGTTCTGTCGTCGGCTGGGGGGGGGGGTTGCCAGGTTGTGTGGCATATCAGCGTACAGCAACTCTGCCCTTCCTTTCTGTCACATCAGTGTAAAAACACCCACAATCACATTCTCATCTATATACCGTGAATTGTGTTGCAATCCATAAATGTTGGTTTTTTTAGTGCCGATATCCGTGCATGGGTTTATTTTCTCCATCTGACAGTTTCCACAGTTAAAGTTTCCCACAGGCCCTTTCAGCCACATCTCACATTTGGTGGCTGGCAGGTAACTTCTGACTCACTCGTGCGGTGCTGAGGTGAACATTTGACAAATAAGATATCAACAAAGATGGTGCATACCAAACTCCTGCAGTACCCCCGGTTCGCTATTTATAATCCTGGCTATCCATTCCTGTCATAGGTCACAGGCCTCTCTCAGCTCATAGCCATTTGTTGTTACGGTCCCAGGGTGTCAACATGCACATGTGGTATTACAGCATGGTGGTCACACACTGCTGCCCCCCCCCCCCCGTCTTAAACCTCCCCCCGAGGTTCACATAACTGACCCTCATCCCCACTCTCTGCCTCCATTTAGATCAAATCGGACAAAATATTTACAGGCGAGGTCATCTACAAGTTGGAGGGACCCGGGGTGGACCAGGAACCCAAGAACCTGTTTGAAATCGATGACAAAAGCGGGGTGATCCGGAGCAAGAAGCCGCTGGACAGGGAGCGATACAACAGCTTCACGGTAAGCCGGCCACCGCGCGGCACATAAGAGGATCTACCGCTGAAACGGGTTCAAGCGGGACAGTTGCATAAATCAACACAACTCTTGCAAGAAAACACGGCGCACGGCGGAAAAACCTTGCGCAACTTCCGCAGATCCGCGGCTTCCGTGTTTTGTTGTTGTCGTAAAACATACGTCAGCGTCCCGGGCCCGAGGTACAGAAAGCCAGAGGTCAGTTTGGATGGTTTCTTTATGGGCAACTTGGGAGCAACCTCGGGAGTGTTTAGAGACAGATGAGTCACGGCGTAGCTGACGACACTGAAGCAAACATCCTGCACATTTCTGCCTGCAGGGGGGTCGTTTGTGAGACCACATGCTCAAGTAGTCACAGCCGCCGTCAAAAACCTGCCAGAGATTATGTGAAGAGTTGTGTGCAGCGAGACAACCACCAGTCTGCCTATTAACAGAAAACTATGTATTGTTGTATGTCTGTGTGCCCTTGTTTTTGTGTACGTGTGCATGTGTGTGTGTGTGTGTATAGTTGAAAGCCTTTGCCTTGTCCCCCAGCGGGGAGAGATTGGAGAACCCTACCACCATCGAGATAGTGGTGTTGGACCAGAATGACAACAAACCCGTCTTCACCCAGAACCAGTTTACTGGCACGGTCACCGAGTTCTCGGTTCCAGGTAGGCCCACAGACATCACCACGGAAGAAAACTCCCCCGCCGTCCAGAAGGAGGCTCACCAAAGTCTACTCTTTCTGAGGCAGCTTGGGGAAATGTGGAGTGTCGAGGGTTGCAACGTCACACTTCCACAGAGCTGTCACAGAAAGTGTGCTCACTTGCTCAATAACCGAACTTGGCATGGCAAATCTGCAGCCCGCGAGAAAAAAACTGTCAGGACGGAGTCGTGCGCACAGATTCAAAAATAATTGGCTGTGAACTCCCCGCCGTTTCTGAATCACACCACATCCACATCCAGGGTTTAAAATGTTAAAGGACTCCGAATGCGGTAGTGTGTTGTTGTTGCGCTGTATTCTGAACGGGGCACGGTATATTTCGGAGGATGTTGTACGGGTGGAAACACAGCCTTTTACGCTGAAAGACACAGGAACCCCGAAAACAAAAAAAAAACGCTAACCTGTGTCTTTCAGAATAAAAGCCTGTGTTTCAACCCATACAACATCCTCCAAAATACACCAGGCCCCGTTCATAATACAGTGCAACAACATCACATTACTACTACACTCACAACTAGCCAACCCCCTATCCAGTCATCTCCCTGCGGGTAAAACGCTCCGCAGCATCAAGACCAGAACGTCTCGCTTCCACCGCAGCACAGCACCACCCTGCAGCAGTCTGCACCCTAAGTGCTTCACTGGTTGTACAAGTATGGCCTCCTTAAGCACACGCCCTTTAATTTGTCACCTGCAGGGCATGGACCATATGGTTGCATCAACTGAGTTATTGTAACATAATTGTAAGAGTATGTCTTTGTGAGGGGGTCCAGGTAGCATGGCTGTCCATTGCGTTGCCCACCAACACAGGGATCGCCAGTTCAATTCCCCGTGTTACCTCCGGCTTGGTCGGGCGTCCCTACAGACACAATTGGCCACGTCTGCGGGTGGGAAAGCCGGATGTGGGTTATGTGTCCTGGTCGCTGCACTAGCGCCTCCTCTGGTCGGTCGGGGAGGGGGAGTAGCGTGATCCTCCCATGTGCTACGACCCCCTGGCGAAACTCCTCACTGTCAGGTGAAAAGAAGCGGCTGGCGACTCCACATGTATCGGAGGAGGCATGTGGTGGTCTGCAGCCCTCCCTGGATCGGCAGAGGAGGTGGAGCAGAGACCGGGACGGCTCGGGAATGTTTTTGTGGACACTCCTTGTATGTGTTGTGTGGTCTGAGCACACCGAAACAAAGTCCCAATCAACTGTAAAGTTGATATGACAAATTATTGAATCTTGAATATTGCTAACACTCCATTTTAGTGTCCACACTCCTTTGCAGCACACATCATCCATCTTGCAGTGTGGAAGGTTCAGTTCCATAAGTGCATTAAAGCACTGACGCCATGATTTGTGGCTCATGCATAATATCGCCCCTCATTATACACACCAATCAGACACGTACACAGACCGACCTTTGCAGTTGAGCGGCCCTCTAAACTGTTGTTGACAGGCACATCCGTGATGTCCATATCAGCTACTGACGCCGATGATCCGATGACAGACAACGCTGCTCTGAGCTACTCCATCGTCGGCCAGGAGAGCATACCTGCCTCCGCGGTGACCAAGACTATGTTCGGTATCAACAACCAAACGGGGGCCATCTACACGAGGGACGTAGGCCTCGACAGAGAGGTAGGCCGCGTTGCTAAGATTACACAAGCTGTCGGCACCAAGTCGTTCCCTGACACTTCTTCCTCAGCATACGTTGTGAAGGAGCTTCATTTCGAAGGGTCACGCTTATTCAGTGACCGGAAGATGATGCGACGATACTGGGCTTCGCCTCAGGATGACCCGGCTGTGTTCTGCCACAGGTGGTGAAAAGTTTCAAACTGAGACTTCGGGTCGCCGACATGTCGGGCATGGGTCTGACAACCGAGGGTGTGGCCATCATCCACGTAACTGATATCAACAACCACGCCCCACAGTTTGACCCCCGCATGGTGAGTCTTAGGTCGGCCGTGAGCCTTTCGCTCGACTCTTGCACGGCGATATTCTGCCTCTGACGAACTGACCGGTGATCAGTCAGTGTTTTCAAATACAATCAAGGCGCTTAAACATAGTCTGATAGTAGGGCATCTGGGTAGCGTAGCGGTCTATTCCGTTGCCTACCAACATGGGGATCGCCGGTTCGAATCCCCGTGTTACCTCCGGCTTGGTCGGGCGTCCCCTACAGCCACAATTGGCTGTGTCTGCGGGTGGGAAGCCGGATGTTGGTATGTGTCCTGGTTGCTGCACTAGCGCCTCCTCTGGTCGGTCAGGGCACCTGTTCGGGGGAGGGGGAACTGGGGGGGAATAGCGTGATCCTCCCACTTGCTGCACCCCCCTGGTGAAACTCCTCACTGTCAGGTGAAAAGAAGCAGCTGGCGACTCCACATGTATGGGAGGAGGCGTGTGGTAGTCTGCAGCCCTCTCCCAGATCAGCAGAGGGGGTGGAGCAGTGACCAGAATTGCTCGGAAAAACAGGGTAATTGGCCAAGTGCAGTTGGGAGAAAAAGGGAAAAAGACCCAAACACAACATAATGTGATGGGTGATGTTTGTTTGAAGATGGTTCGATGCTTTGACCTGTCCCGTGTGTGCTGTGAATACAGTACAGCATGTCGGCGGTGGAAAACAGGAGGGACTACGAGATCGGACGGGTGAACGTGACAGACAGAGACGACCCCGGGACAGGAAACTGGGAGGCCAAATACGCAGTTACCAAGGGCGACCCCAACGGCAACTTCGCCGTCAGCACGGACCCCGTCACCAACCAGGGCGTTGTGACGGTGGTGAAGGTAAACCGTAGACCGTCCCCCGTCCCGCTGGAGGCGCCTGGGAGTGGTTCGAATGTTGGGAATGCATTGCATCCATGCTGGCTGGCTGTCAGAATGATAAGAACGACATTGGCTTCATCAGGTTGTATTGGATGCCCGGGCTCATGCCAAGTCTCCAGCCCTCGTATGACTCATATTCACAAGCCTCCCTATAGATAAGGAAGTAAACACTGTTTATATTTAAATATATATTAAATATTTTTATAGATAAGGAAGTAAACGATGTTTATATTCAAATATATATTAAATATTTTTATAGATAAGGAACTAAACACTATATTTTTTTTATCAAATATTTTTATAGATAAGTAAACACTTTATATATTAAATATTTTTTATAGATAAGGAATTAAACACTGTTTATATTTAAATATATATTAAATTTTTATGGATAAGGAAGTAAACACTGTTTATATTTAAATATATTTTTTATAGATAAGGAAGTAAACCCTTTTTATATTTAAATATATATTAAATATTTTTATAGATAAGTAAACACTTTATATTTAAATATATATTAAATATTTTTATGGATAAGGAAGTAAACAATGTTTATATTTAAATATAGATTAAATAGTTTTATAGATAAGGAAGTAAACACTGTTTATATTTAAATATATATTAAATATTTTTATGGATAAGGAAGTAAACACTGTTTATATTTAAATATATATTAAATATTTTTATGGATAAGGAAGTAAACACTGTTTATATTTAAATATAGATTAAGTAGTTTTATAGATAAGGAAGTAAACACTGTTTATATATTAAATATTTTTTGTGATTTTTTTTTTTTTTTTTGCAACCAAATCACTGAACTGCCACTCTGTGATGAAGTGCACAGAACTGTGATTAGGACAGAAATCAGGTTACAGTCAAGTTTAACCCTAATTCAGTTCCTTATACTCAATTTCATTGCGCCATCTAGTGGTTGACCTTTGAACCATGGCTGATCCAGGGGAAAAAAAACTTGTGTCAGAGCTGCACATGGTTTCAAATATTCACGCTGTTGCAGCTAAAACAGGTCGGTCGTGCTGGACAGCCTTCCTTTACTAAACATCGACTCGTCTGCCTCTGTGTTCTGCCCCGCTTGCCTTGCAGCCTCTGGATTATGAGGCCCAGCCCGAGTATAACCTGGTTCTGACGGTGGAGAATCTCAATGCCCTGAGCGTCAAAGCTCACAGTTATCCAGCCAGCAGCGCCACGGTGGTCGTGACCGTAATGAATGAAAACGAGGCTCCGCGCTTCAGGGAGGACCCCATACAGATAGTGGTCCCAGAGTCGGTGGTCCCCGGCACGGTGCTGAAAACTAACCTGGCGTACGACCCCGATTACTCTGAGCTGAGGTATGGTGAGAGATTGCTCGTTTTACTCAAAAGTGAAATATACCAAAAAAAAAAAAAAAAAAAATTTATTTTGTGCATTAAAGCATCTCTGGTCTGTCGCTCTCTCTCTGTGCCGCAGATATGAGATCAGTACAGATCCTGAGAGGTGGCTGGAAATAAACAGAGAAACGGGGGAAATCACCGCCAGGAGGACCTTCAACATGCGATCCCCCCACGTTAAAAAAAATATCTACACTGCTGCCATCAAAGCCATAGGTCAGTTTATTATGTCGCTATTATATGGAGCTTAATCTTCTGTGGAGTCTCAAAATCTTTTCTATGGTAAAAAAAAAAAGAAAGGCCGTCCGGGTGGCGTAGCGGTCTATTCCATTGCCTACCGACACGGGGATCACAGTTCGAATCCCCGTGGCCTCCGGCTTGGTTGGACGTCCCTACAGACACAATTGGCCATGTCTGCAGGTGGGAAGCCGGATGTGTGTCCTGGCCGCTGCACTGGCGCCTCCTCTGGTCGGTCGGGGCGCCTGTTCGGGGGGGAGGGGGGAACTGGGGGGAATAGCGTGATCCTCCCACACGCTGCGTCCCCCTGGTGAAACTCCTCACTGTCAGGGGAAAAGAAGCTGCTGGTGACTCCACATGTATGGGAGGAGGCATGTGGTAGTCTGCAGCCCTCCCCGGATCGGCAGAGGAGGTGGAGCAGCGACCGGCACGGCCCGGAAGAGTGGGGTAATTGGCCGGGTACAATTGGAGAGAAAAAATCCACTAAAAAAAAAAGATCTTGTTTCTAGTTAAATTTGATTTCTAAAACTCTCCTAGAATGAAGTGACCGTGTATTAAAATAAGGTCCGCTACATCACTGGCATCAAGACAACACCTCTTCCTCTGAGAAAAGTCTTTAAAATAGATTTCTTCTGGAAATGAGGACTTATCCCATGCCCCAGGGGCATTTTTTTTTCTCGTTTTGGCAAAAAAATTTTTTTTTATAAAATATAAAAATATTTTGCAAAATTTATACGACGCTAAGGAACCATTAAAATAGATATTTCTGTCAGTGAACAGCGTGCCAGGTAAGTTATGGTGATCGGTGTTCTTGAAAGATAAACGTTTTAATTGGGTATTGCACTTTTATATCGCGTGCTTACATGTCTACATCAGTGGTTCCCAAACTAAAGGGGCAGGCGCCTGGGGGGGGCGAATGAAGCGAATTCAGGGGGCAGCCGGGAACTGAACCCAGGTCGCGACTGAGCTAACCGGTCAACTAAAGGTTCTGACCCGTTAGCCGAGGGCTAGCGAGTCTACACATCCGTGGTCGTTACACTACTCCTGTTCTTCGGGAAGAGCGTGTCAGGTCCCTCACGCCTCTGGGCACACATGCTTCCGATGGCCTCACGGTCTCACCATCCCACTTCTGACACCAATGTAGCGAATCAGGGGACAGCCGGGAAGCGACCCCGGGGTCGCCCGCACCACAGGCGACTGCACTAACCAGTCAACTAAAACTAAAGACGATCATGCAGAAACAACGGTGTTAAAGAGTACATGCTCTTCTAACACATACCTCACATAAAATGTGAATCTAAACAGGCACACATAAATGTTATCAATATTTTCCAATTCACTATTCCACTGTGGCAGAGAATCATTTGCCATATCAACTGCCCTTGTTTTGCATGTTCAATACAGTAAAACTGTGAACTATAGTCGCATTGTTATTTTTGAACATATCAATGCCTATTTTTCTGCAAATGTATTAAGATTCATTCTACCTAGCTAGGTGGGCAGCAAGGTATAGGACAGGGCCCACAATATTTTCATCTAGCCATACTGAGGGCGTGACTGAACAAGTTTGGGAACCATTAACCTTTTATACCTACCCATGACCCTGACCTGGATTAAGCTGGTGTAAATAACAGATGGATGACTGGGTGGATGGATGACTGGGTGGATGGATGGATTTTTACCCACACAGATGCTGACGGCTCATCAACTGTCGCCACTCTGCTCATCACGCTGAGGGAGACCAACGACTTCCCCCCTCAGCTGACCCCCCTGAGCGGCACCATGTGCAGCCATGCCACCCAGAGGAATTCCGGCCTGGTGCTCACGGCCGTGGATGAAGACCTGTCTCCACACGCACAGCCCTTCACGTTCGATTTGCCAGATGATCTGTCGGTCAACTGGACCATTATACAAGTCAACGGTAAGGAGACGGCGTCAAGACGGAGTTAGTGTTGGACAGCCGGCATTTGAAGGTTCGGGAATGACTTCTTCTCTCAAACACTGTCCGCAGCCACCCACGCGATGCTTCAGTCCCTGGTGGAGCTGGAGACGGGCGAATACGCCGTGTCCGTGTTGGTGTCAGACTCTGGCAGACCCACCCTAAGCGCCTACGCTCAGGTCAACGTCACCGTGTGCCGCTGCGACTCCTTCGGAGACTGTCGGTCAGAGATGGGGGCCATCTTTGGCTCTAGTGTGGGGATCAACTTCCTCGCCCTGATCATCATCATGGCCAGCATCGCCCTGCTACTGCGTAAGTCCCGTGGTGAAAATCTCACCTGACACCGGTGTGGAAACCCTTCACGGTCAGTTAGCTCAACACACATTACAGGAATTGACTGTCAGGACTAGAGCTGAATAAATCATGGAGCGGTTAAACACAAATCACAAAGGTTGTATGCAGAAAAAATGATCACTGATCAACAAAGTGACCCCCAACACCTTTACACGGTCCTGTTTTCATGGTTTCCCCCATTCGGTCTCGGTGCGGCAGTGATGCTTCTTCTCGCTGTGGCGGTGACCAACTGCAGCAGACGGCACCATATAAAGAAAGGAACGGGTCTGCTTGTGGGGGAATCTGATGACGACATACGGGACAACGTCTTCAACTATGACGAGCAGGGAGGAGGGGAGGAGGACGAGGTGAGACTGACGCCGGCCTACACACACTACACCACACCACCTTGCAGACTGATATTAACTGATATCCAGTCGGGCATCCCTACAGGTCACTGCACTAGCGCCTCCTCTGGTCGGTCGGGGCGCCTGTTCAGGGGGGAGGGGGAACTGGGGGGGAATAGCGTGATCCTCCCACGCGCTACGCCCCCACTGGTGAAACTCCTCACTGTCAGGTGAAAAGAAGCGGCTGGCGACTCCACATGTATCGGCGAAGACGTGGTAGTCCGCAGCCCTCCCCGGATCATCAGAGGGGGTGGAGCAGCGACCGGGGCAGCTCGGAAGAGTGGGGTAATTGGCCGGATACAATTGGGGATAAAAAAAAAGGGGGGGGGAGGGGTAAAAAAACAAAACAAAACCCTGTCTCTCATGCTTCCCTTTTCCAGAATGCCTTTAGCATTGACCTGCTGTGGAACCCCGGTGACGCCCCTCCAACCCCTGGGTCCTTCTGTCTAGGTGGGCCCCGGGGCAAACAGCCCCTCAGGAAGGACGCGCCGCACAACCTACCCTCGCCCACCTACCCCCGCAGGCCCCCAGCAGACCCCACTGACATAGAGGACTTCATCAATGACGTGAGGGTGCTCTTGGTGTAGTCTGCAGCAGCGATCTAGTGTCCGTGACCTCTAACCCGTCAGCAACGAACCCCCTGCATACCCCTTTCTATTTCTTTTCTCCCCAGGGCCTGGAGGCTGCAGACAACGACCCCAATGTGCCTCCATACGACACAGCCCTGATCTACGACTATGAGGGAGAGGGCTCGGTGGCGGGCAGCCTCAGCTCCATTGCTTCATGCAGCTCGGATGAAGAACAGGACTACGACTACCTGAATGACTGGGGACCACGCTTCCAGAAACTGGCCAACCTGTACGGTCCGCGCTAGGATGGGCAGCAGCAACCTTTGTCACACGGGTGACTTAACACAGGGACACAGATTACACCTTTGCCAGGGATTATGACATAATCTGGACACTTTTAAATCCGGGACTAGATTTGGAACGTGCTAAAGGAAAATGCCGTGGGAAGCCCCAGGTCCTGGATCTGATGTAGGGTCATTAATCATAACTGTGAACCAATATTGGCAAATTTTGCAAAGTTTCATGACAGGTTGTGTAGACAGGGGGGAGCAAGAGACGTGAAAGAGGGAATTGGCTGTTAAACGAGGAGAAAGGCAGGAAGTTGAGCGTGAAGAGAGGGAAATGGGATTTATGTTGAACCGTGTGCCAAGGTCTGGTAATCGTTCAACATCTGACTCAGATTCAGTCATATATATATATATATATATATATATATGACCTAAAAAACTTGAGATTTGAAAACCTTTCAATTGTACGTTTTTCTTTTTTTTTATATAAGTGATTTTGTAAAATATATTTGCTATGATAATAATTTTGTTTTTAAGCATATTTATCCATTTTCAAAACAGGTCCTCCATTCCAGCATCTGTTACCTATTCTCCGTGGAGGTGTCACATTCAGTACAACGCTCAACCCGTACACACACACACGTACACACAAATTGTACCACGCTGCAACTCATGTGATAGTTAGGATGTAAAGGCTTTGGTTTGACGTTTTAAATATTTTCATTGCGTTGAGGATTTACTGTTTTCCAGTGAATAAATGTAAATCTCTTGTTTGTACTGTTCCTGTGCGTGCTGTTCATTTGCGAGAACTCCTTACGGGACACAAATAATCCCTACGGAATTTCTTGAAACATATCCGTGACGGGCGGCACGGTGGTTAGGGTGGTCGCCTCACAGCAAGAAGGTCCTGGGTTCGAGCCCCGGGTCGTCCTCTGTGTGGAGTTTGCATGTTCTCCCCGTGTCTGTCCTCCCACAGTCCAAAGACATGTAGGTCAGGTGAATCGGCCGTACTAAATTGTCACTAGGTGTGAATGTGTGTGTGTGGCCTGCCGCCCAATGACTGCTGGGATAGGCCCCAGCATCCCCGTGACCCTGACAGCAGGATAAAGAGGTCTGGATGGATATCTGTGACAGTGATGTACATATTTTTCCACAAAAGAGGAGCACATATTATTTAAATAAGTTTTTATTTAAATAATTCTACGCACTGACAGCTTCTGGGGCCTCACATACAACTGTGTGAATCAAAGCCATACAAAACCCCCTTAATAAACTTTTAAGAAATATACAGGTTTTTCTCGAAAGAAAACAATACTTCACACTTCTCTGCACGATTTATGTGCCGTCTCGCCCTGTGCCGGTGTGCGTGCCTCGTTGTCTTCAGGACGCGGGACAACTTCCAGGACGCTCCACCAACACTGCCGTCAACCTCTGGCTGGGTCAAACCCTATTCAGCAACGTCCTACTGGAAGTCAGGAAACCCACTAATAACCCCAGGAGTAAAGCTGAACCTACCTCCATCAAGAACGTGTGGCGGGTTCATGAATATACAGTGAGGCGCGCCTCCTCTGGCTGGGACAAAAAGATTTGGATCTACCAATTATTTAACACACGCTAATCTTTTAATTTTCCTCATTTCATTCCATTTTGGGCAACTGCCCTACCAAGCATTACAATATCCATCCTGCTCCAGCAGGCAGACTGGCGGGGCATTAAAAGTCAGATGTTTCAAACCTTCCCCTCACAACACCGTGTCCCCGCCGACATCAACTTCTCCAAACGAACTACTAATTTTACGTTGGAGGTTTTTGGCTCACGCCTCTCAGCTTCCTGCAGCTCATCTGGATCTCAGATATCACACTTTAGAGTCAAGGCCTCCAAAGTGTGCAGATCCGAGTCCACAGGGTAGGTGCACATGTAATTTGGTGTTGATGTAGTTTCAGATGACTTTATAAAAATCAGACTGGCGATTTTCACCTAAATTTACCCCTGAACTCTACAACGATGTGTCCAAATGGACGGGCGCTGCACGGCGGCTGCCCACTGCTCCATAAGGATGGGTTAATGCGGGGATCAATAGAATATGTATATAAAAAAAAAATCACAGAACTGAAGCAGAAGCAGCTAGAGGAGACTCTGTCGCTCATTTAGATAAATGTCACAAGTTCCGGTGACATTTCAAAGGGGACGTACCTTATCATCAAGGCTCAGCGTTTTCGGTTTTTATTTTTCTAAACCATCCAGCGTGCCCATTTCGCCACAAGAGGACACTGTTGCATAACCTCACACGAACAGGAACAACAATTGGCTCCATGGAAACATAAAATCCGGGTGAAAGTCAGTTTAGAAATCTGGGTATTTTTCGGTGAAAATCGGTCAAAACCGAAAACGCTGAGCCTTCATTATCGTTAACCACAATGTTCTGCACGCACGGACTGCAAGCGTCATCGGTGTCACGGCACCATTTTGCTTAACAGTTTCAATATGTAGAAGAATTTTGCAAGCCCAAAACAGAATTAACAGACCTCCACACGCAATGACCCATCATACCGTTTCAAAAGCGGCGTTGGCTTGTCTGGGCCTGCGTCGCTGTGCTGTGTGTTCGCCACAGCTTGTACAAATAAGCTCACCGGGGAACACATGTTGAGGTTGTCCACAACAATGGCAAATCGCTGTGGTTTTATGAATCTCAGACAAAACAAGCAGCTACACGGTTTCCCCTACGGGCTTTGAGAATATTTCAGTGTGGCGTCTAAGCCAAGCTTTATACATCTGGCAACTCTGATGACTTCCTTGATGCACAGGAGTGAGAAAAGTGCACGCCGCTGAAAGGAAGGGGGGGAAAAAATCAAACCAGCTGTGGAGTCATGTCATCTTCTCTTTCTTTGCGTGGAGGTGGAGGTGGTTCGTCGTCCCCTGTGTCCTGTTTGTCCCTCTCCGCCTCCAACCAGCTCTGCGGGGCGATCATCTTCTTAGGCCCGTGAGGTGGAGGACCCAGCAGAGCCTCGATGTCGTCGTAGTTCACCACCTCGCGCTCCAGCAGTGCATGGGCCAACTGGTAGCAGAACATGGCAAATACTCAGAACCCATCTTAATGTAACACTAAGGTCAGAGATGACACTGCATCCAAGGCTCGGGCATAGGAATACTCTTACCATGATCAGCTTATCTCGGTTTTCCAGCAGAAGTTTCTCCGTCTGCCTGTAAGCACGAGCTATCAGCATCTTGGCTTCCTAAAGAGACAGAGAATGCTATCAAATTAACCCCTTGTGGCAATCAACGAAAGCAGAATTCATTACGTCAATGGCCCCAGTGTGCTGAGGTGTAGTAACAGGGAGAGGAAAGGCAGTCTGGATGCAGAAACCCACGTGGTCCATCTGCTGCTGGAGGCCCTGGCTGAAAGGCCGGCGTCCGATGGCGCCTTGCTCCTCCGTGTCCGGGAAGGAGACCTGGCCCACGCTGTTACACATGCCGTACTGCTTCACCATGGAGTAGGCCACGCGTGTCACCTTACGCAGGTCGTCCTGGGCACCTGAGAGAACACGGGGGTTGGGGGGGGGGGGATTTATTCAATGTAAACACTCAGTGGTAAGTAGCCTGTTAATGTGCAGTATGCATGTAGGTCAGTGTGTTTTCTTCTGTTTTTTGTTTTCTAGCAGTTAGCGTCAGACCGCCCTCGGTGTTTCCTCTTCGGGCACAGCTCCAGGCAGGGCCGTGGTCCCTGGGCCCACAGGGGCAGCAGACCAAGCTCTCCCGGCCGATCAAGCGCCAGCTCTCCCAGCCATCAAACGAAGACAAACTTAGACGCAGAAGTGGACAAAGACACTGCATGGACGGTACTGGGTGAGGCTGTCACAAACGTGAATTCGCGCCGCCATCTTCCCACACCAGTACTGGGTGAGGCCGCTGCAAATGTGAATTTGCGCCGCCATCTCATGTAGTGAATGAATGATTGTAGTCCTCTTGTGAATACTCATTTAGTTTTTGTCTTCTGCTAAGTTTGCATGTTTGTAGTACATGCGTGTGTGTGTCTGCTGATTTTCACATTTAGCTGATGCTCTAGTCCAAAGTTACGCATAATGACAGCAACAGTACAACAAATAACCGTTAAATAACAAACAACAGCTTTCAAAAAAGGTGCACCAAAGCCATCAAAAAAAATCTGGTGAGGGCTGATAGTACAGGGAAAGAAAACGTATATAAAGAGAGCCATGGAGAGAAACAGAAGCACCTTTTTGAGGGCCGTAAAGTGAGGAAAGTTTGTGTCTTCATTTGATGGCTGGGAGAGCTGGTGCTGCATCGGCCGGGAGAGCTTGGTCTGTTGCATCCCGTGGGCCCAGGGACCACAGCCCTGCCTGGAGCTGTGCCCGAAGAGGTAACACCGAGGGCGGTCTGACGCTAACTGCTAGCCCATACAGACCGGCAGTTCTGATAACACCAGGGGCGATCTGGTGGCAGCTTCGCCTAGCCTTGACTGCCTTTTTAGTGTCGTCACGTGGAGTGCGGGGAGTTGTGTCGAAGGTGTCTGGCTGGGGGAGCTAGCGTTGGATCAGCTGAGGGACCTTGGTCTGCTGCATTCTGTGGGCCCAAGGACCATGGCCCTGACCGGAGCTGGGCCCAAAGAGGAAACACCGAGGGTGGTCTGACAGGATGCAGAAGCGGGGCAGGCTAAGCTAACTGCTAGCCCATGCAGACTGGCAGTTCCAACAGTCATCCTGGCTGGTGTTTGTTCTCCTGGACAGTTTTTGTTTAGATATATGTGTTAGTTTGGATATGTGTGTTGTTGTAGTTGTTCTAGTTTTTGGAAATGTGTTTTTGTCTTTGTATTGGCCTATTGTGGGCTGGGAGAAACAATGTTTCGTTTGATTTCATGTGCGCAAGTGCATGAAATGAAATGACAAAGTGCTTCTGATTCTGAGTAGAGGAGAGGGGAACCAATTAAGCAGTTAAAAAAGTACTGGGACTGTATGTATGGGCGTTTTTGAGCCTTTACCTGTTGTCACCTTGTTGAAGGTGATGGCTTCGGCAACTCTTCCTCCCAGGGCCATGCACATCCGCTCAAACAGCTGCTCCTTGGTGAGCAGGTACTGGTCGCGAGGCAGGATCTGGGCAAATCCCAGGGCAGCGTTGGTCCGTGGGGCGATGGAGACCTGCAACACACAGCAGAGGTTTTAACCTAAGCTTATTATCTTGAGGACTTTGCTGCCATTTCTCTTCTTTGTTTCCATCCTCTCTCTCCTTCTCTGTTCTCCATCTTCCTCATTACAACACTCATGCAGAATAATTCACGAGTTCCTTCTCTCCTTTCCTCCTCCATTTACTCTGAAATAACCTTTTGCTTTTTATGAAAAGATTTTTAGGTTTTCTCGCATTTGGAATGAGATGTGCGGACATTGTCTTCGCCAGGCCTAACTTCCAGCCTTTTTTCCTTCATGAGACTATCCTGGATATAACAAAAAGGTATTGGCAAATTTGCAAAGATCTCGGAAATGTCCCTCTGAAAAATGGGACAAAATTTCCTTGTTTGGAACCCACGCTCTGCTCATGCCCTGCTCCCTGAGTAGTTCTCTAGGTTTTGGTCAGTTACCACCACTTCCTGCGGCGTCTGAAGAAGGTTAGTTTTCCCTCACCCATCCTCATCACATTCTACAGAGGCACCATAGAGAGCATTCTGACCAGCTCCATCACTGTCTGCCACAGCAACTGCAAGGCCACCGACCGCAAGGCCTCCAACTGCAAGGCCTCCGACCGCAAATCCCTACAGCGGATAGTGAAGACAGCTGGAAAGCTCATAGGAACTGCTCTCCCATCCATCCAGGCCATCTATGATGCACGGTACACCCAGAAGGCTCTCAGCAACGTGAAGGACCCCACCCACCCTTCCCGCATTCACTTCACCCTACTACCCTCTGGCAGGAGGTACCAGAGCATCTGTGCTGCCTCCACCAGACTATACAACAGTTTCATTCCTCAGGCTGTGAGGTTCCTCAACAGCCTGAACACTTAGACCTTCCATAAAATGACTTTTTGACCTTCTCATTCACTGTCCGTGTCAGTTGTGCTTGTGATGTTTAGGTCTGTGAAGTCATTTTTGTTTTTAATGCACTTTTTGTTTTTAACATTTATTGCATGTTATTTGTTTTTATGTGGCACTGTGGTCCATGTGAAACGCAATTTTGTTCCCTTGTATGTATGAGACATGCATGTAAGGCAATGACAATAAAAGCAGTCTAAGTCTAAGATTAGCCACAGTAGGTTGTTTTTTACCTTCATGACGGCCTCCGTGTGCTCCAGGAGCCACCCCACTAAGGCATGGCCTGACTCATGGAAAGCAACCACCTTCTGCTCTTCTTTGGACAGAATCTTACTCTTCTTCACACTCCCTGAAAAGCACAAGAAAAATGTGTGCATACACTTGCGGTGAACGATATCCGGTAACCGAGAACACGTTTGGATTCCTGTCTGCAATACGAGTCACGCCGTTTGTGCTATACCTGCTATCACTCTCTCCACGGCATACTCAAAGTTGGAAGTGTCTATGGACTTAAAGCCTTCTCTGGCAGCGTGTAGGGCAGCCTCGTTGCAAATGTTGGCTATGTCTGCGCCTGGGAAGACAAGGCAGGTTGACAACACAAGCAGTATGATCTAAGTTTGGGGAAATTGTTTTCATAAATTGCACCGGTAGTTTGACGCTGCATCCTCAGATGTTTCATACTTGGTTGTCAAGGAGTTGTTTCTGTACTACCACAACCAGTGTTTACTTGTGGCCAGAGATATACACGAATCTCAAGTTTTAAAACATTACTAACCACTGAAGCCCGGAGTGAGTTCAGCGAGACGTAGGGAGTAGAAGTTTGCTGGTTGGGTGAGCTTCAGGATCTTCAGATGCTGCTCAAAGATCTCCTTCCTCTCCTGAAAAACAATCAGGTTAACAATAAATAACAGGGCAACTGACTTACCAAAAAGGCTTTGTCTGGACCTCCAAGTCAGGTAAAACGCTGATGCCGTTTCATGTTTGTTCGTCTAAATATTTTCAAAAGTGGCCAATTTTCCATTTCACCATCATCATCATCATCATCATGTTCCATAACCTATGAGGTCGTAGGAGCACAGCTGATGACTCAGCATTGGTAGATTCATTATTGTGTTTCAGTAGGGGGCGCACCTGGTGGTCCCTATCTCCTCTCTAGGTATGGATGGCCGTTGGTTCACAGAGGAACTCATCTGCCCTTTGACAGGTTGTTTTTAGTCCTGCTGGGTGTCCACACACCCTCCTCACAAAACCTCAAGGGTTGAAGTGGGGGTACTGGTTTAGTCGCTGACAACCTGATGGTTGCGGTTTAACATCATACCCAGGACACTTAATGTAAATTTTCAATTTAATGTGAGCTAAATCCTCATCATCAGTAGTGAAAGTGTTCCCAACCTGGACCAGCCAAATGGTTCGGGTTTGGGGAGAAAAAAAAAAAGAACCACAGCATAGTGATTAATTCTACCTGCAAAGTAGGAAGATCTATGAAGATGTGCCGGTCCAGTCTGCCCGGTCTCATCAGAGCATTGTCCAGGATGTCTGCTCTATTAGTGGAGGCCAGGACGATCACATGGTCCGTCGTTCCCATTCCTGAAGCGGGGGTGGGGTGTCAATTAGCATTTGCGGTGTCATTGCCAATGCCCAAGTATTAGCTCCATAACCCTTCAGTGAACTCACCGTCCATCTCTACCAGCAGCTGATTGAGAGTCTGCTCTTCTTCACTGTTGGAGAAACCTGACATGTTGGTGGAGCGCTTCTTCCCCACAGCATCGATCTCATCTATGTAGACAATGCATGGGGCTCTGGCACGGGCCTCTTTGAATAGACTCCTCACTCGAGCAGCACCCAGACCTACAAACAGGCACACACATTAATTTAATAAAGCTCACTTAAAAAAGATGAAACGATAGCAGATCTAATCTGTTTTAATGACTTGCCAGTAATTGCTAAATTAAAGCCTGACTCTGTCCTTACCCCCGATGACCTCCACAAACTCAGAACCAGCCATGGCCAGGAAAGGCACCTGGGCCTCAGTGGCCACAGCTTTGGCCAGCAAGGTCTTGCCACAGCCTGGAGGCCCCAGCAACAACGAACCCTTGGGGACTTTGGCTCCCAGTTGTAGGTACCGCTCTGGATTCTGACAGGAGATAATAATACCAGTACACTAAGTAACACATTTTAAAGAATGGGTTATGGTTTTACTCATGTAAGAACCACATGTTGTTGTTTTTTTTTTATCTGTAGAGTCATCGGCCATGTTTTCATGGAATGTTGCTTTATTTGAGAATCATTTATTTCATGTCACACACACACACACACACACACACACACACACACACACATCTATTCCATGCAGTTTGAACTCATACCTTAAGGTAGTCAACAAACTCCTTCACTTCCATCTTTGCCTCATGCATGCCTGCTACATCTTTGAAGCTCACGCCTTTCCCTGACTTGCCATCCACGATGGTGAATTTGGCCATCTTCAGCTGATTCTGTTGGGGCCATCCAGATAAATAATAAGCGTGCAATGAAATCAATATTCAGCATAATTTGAATTATACATGTTGCCACTCTTTGTTGCAAGATGTACTTACAAATGCACTGAAACCGCCTTCCCTGCCACCCATGCCTGCTAGACGGAAGATATACCAGAGAATAGCTACACCAATAGCAGCCATTCCCAGAGCATAGACAGCACTGCAATGGAAAGAAATGGGAGAAGAAAATTTGTGTTAGTTAATTAAGATACAAGAAAAAAAAATAGCTGGAGGAGAAAAAGAAGAAGAAATAATAATAATTAAGATACAAGACATTTTTCAATCCAGCCAGCTTAGCTACAACAATCACTGTGTGAAACAGGATCAAAAAGGCAAACTTTAGATAATTCAATAGCTATGCCCCCAGCAAATTCATATTTTTCATAAACCAATTTCATAAACTTTCTTAACATACAAGAAAAAAAACAGCTGGAGGAGAAGAAGAAGAAGAAGAAGAAGGAGGAGGAGGAGGAGGAGGAGAAGAAGAAGAAGAAGAAAACCTCTTATCTTCAGAGGTTTCTTCCTATTTTTTTTCCCCCATTAAGGGTTTTTTTTTTAGGGAGTTGTTCCTTACCCGATGCGAGGGTCTAAGGACGGGATGTTGTGTTGCTGTTAAGCCCACCGAGGCAAATTTGTAATTTGTGATACTGGGCTATACAAATAAAATTGACTTGACTTGAGCAGTGAGTCAAGCAGATTCTTTATGAGACAGTACAAGATTATTTTGCTCCTTATTTGCTGAGCACTTTCCCTACCGTTGAGTGTTTCTTTTTAACAAAGTTATTTTTCATAAACTTAACCATGTGGATTCATGTAGATGTAAACAACACAGGGTTAATGATGCAATAAGTCACTAAGCTGCCAGCAATCCATAAGTGAAAGACAGGACTCTCTGTAAAAATAACGGGGGAGGAAAACGATGCTATGGTTTTAAGCAACCATCCCAATCCAAGTAGCAGTTAGGTTAAACCTACATAGCGAGTTTTTCTCATTGAGAACCCCGTTAACTCCATCTCTGCATGGAGAAACCAAAATGTTCCCCCGCCAAAACCTGCAAAGCCTTCATTTTCAGAAAACCTTACAATTTGTAAGTCTGCCCACAGGGTCGTGTCCTTACTTGCCAAAGAATCCAGTGCGCTTGTAGGAGACCGGTATCCTGTCCTTCGTATCAATGTTGAGCTCCTCCTCAGCAGCCCTCAGCTTCTCCTCAAACTTGTCAATGTTGGCAACCTGCATCCTGTACATAAGGGCCAGCCTCTGCAAAACAGAGAGGACACCACATGAAGTCAAAAAGACAGCGCCTTCTCTCTCTGTCTTCACCTAAAAGAAGTGCCTGAAATGTAAACCCCGTCAAAACATTAATTTGTTCTTGTGTGGGTGGCACTTCCTTCTCAGCCGCAATTAAACACCCAATCTGATCATACCAAAAAAAAGGGATGTAAGTAAACAAAGCATAAATGCTAGAACCTAATTTAAAAACCAGGAAATTAAAAAAAAAAAGAAGATACTCATCCCTCCTCAAAGTTGGGCCATATGACTACAACAGGGGACAATTCAGTGGACATGCCCCTATCTGAATCTAGAGTGAGACTTAAGCAATGAAGAGCACACCATAGCAATGTGGATACAGGACACATGCTGCACAGTCTTATCAAGTTCCACATACAGGCCTTCCAAAGATGACTGCCCCCGGGTGGAGGTAGATCTCTACGATGTCACTCTCAGGAACCACTTGCACACGGGACACCTCTCCCTTGGCCAGCATCTCATTGATGAAGTCGTTCCAAGAGATGTTTCCACCGCTGGTGTTGATGGAGTTCAGTAGACTCATGATGAGGGCTATGATGAAGAGGGTGCGGAGACGCTCGCGGTACATCTGGTCCTCCTGCTCACGTCGCTTCTTCTCCTCTGAGGGGAGAGTTAGAAGAGAGGGGAGGAAGAGACAACAAGCCAATAAGGGAGCGGGTTACGATCACAGCCGATAGGCAACAACTGGCCATGTTTCAGGTGGTCCGAGCGGCCCATCTCTCACCTTCATCTTCCTCTGGAGTTTTTCCTTTTGAGTCGTTGCTTTTGTTTTTTTCTTGCCTTGACTGAGAAGTGCTAAAAAAGTGTTTGGCCCCTGTAAGGAGAGAGGAGTCATCAAACGTAGCTAGACAGGCAGACTTATGCGGCCATGTTTGGGGAATTATTTTTGGAATTGTTGTTTACCTAATAGATTTACCAAACCAACAGGGTTTTTGAGCAGGTTGTTCTTTATTAGTGCATTGCTTATTTCCACCATCCCAGGACTCAAGGGCCTGTAGAGAAGATTCTGAAATAGAGAGATTAAGGTTCAATAAATTACCTGATTGCCATTATGGACAGTAGTACATACTATATGAATGAGGTTGTGAAGTGAAGCAGGTTGGGGGGGATTTGCATAATCTCAGTTGTATTTGCTGTGGCTCCCATTTGCACTTCTCAGAGATAGATGACTTAAATATCCATATATTTAACCTAAGAGCCATATCTGAAAAGGAGAAATAATATCCATCCATCAATTATCTTAACCGCTTATCCTGCTCTCAGGGTCACGGGGATGCTGGAGCCTCTCCCAGCAGTCATTAGCGGAGGAGGGGAGACACCCTGGACAGGCCGCCAGCACATTACAGGGCCCACACACACACATTCATACCTAGGGACAATTTAGTACGACCGATTCACCTGACCTACATGTCTTTGGCCTGTGGGAGGAAACCGGAGCCCCCGGAGGAAACCCACACAGACACGGGGAGAACATGCAAACTCCACACAGAGGACGACCCCCAAGGTTGGACTACCCCGGGGCTCGAACCCAGGACCTTGTTGCTGTGAGGTGACCACGCTAACCGCTGCGCCACCATGCCGCCAATAGTAATAATAATAATAATAATAAAACTAATTTGTAGGACGCTTCTAAAAGCTATAATTACGAGGTACTTTACAAAATAACAACAAGGTAATGTCCCTCAAATAAACGAAGGAATGATGATAAAGGATTTTATTATCATACAAATATACTGTGCCCACTTTTTCTAAGAGCTCTGTTGACGAACTTAGAAGTGAAAACTATTTCTGGTCAGGTGCCTTTTTTTCTGTGGCATAGGCACATTTTAGTTGAGAAATACATTTAGAACCGAGCTTCAACACAACCAGTGCACTCGCCGAACATTTTTCATAACTTGTCTCCAGAAAAGGCCAATGGACGTCAGCGGTTCTTATCATTTCACAGCCTAATTGTCAAATAATAATAATAATAAATTAAACTTATATAGCGCTTTTCTAACACTCAAAGTCACTTTACAATAAACGGGGGTGAAACAAGACAACAGATAAACATACGACACAGACATACAGGGTGGGATGGGAAGGGGGGCTACGAGAGGGAGAAGCGGCAGCCACACACGACGCCAGCAGTACTCGCCCACTTAGACGCGTACAAAAGGGGAAGAAAAACAAACTTCACAAATCACATAAATCACAGACGAAAGCAAGTCTGAAGAGGTGAGTCCTGATTAATGACTTGAATGTGGGCAGGTCGCAGCAGTGTCTGATGAGCTTGGGGAGGGAGCTCCAAGAGGAGGGGGCGGCAGGTCGAGTGCTTGGTCCTTAGTCTGCCTCAGATTAGGGGTGGATGAGAGGACGGGGTGGGGGGGTGGGGCGAAAAGGCCGTGGAGAAGACGTTTGTCTTGAGACGGGATTGGAAGAATAGGAGGGATTCTGAGTCTCTAATGAGTTGTGACCCTCACCAGTTATAATCTGTTTCCCTCTCGATTCAAGACGCAACTCTGCATCAAGTGTGGCTGTTGTATAGTTAAGATCCACGGTTTAGTTTGTTTTTCAGGCTCTGACCTTGTTAGAATTTTTTCCCCCTACTTCATTTAGACAATCTACTTCACATATAGTTTTACATCCAGGGCTGGATTGCCGACCGGGCAAAGTGGGCAACCGCCCTGGGACCCCGGACCCCAGACCCCAAGAAGGCCCCATGTTCGTCATGTGTCCACTGGATTGTGGTAGTTTGATTAGATGCCAATTTAGGAATATGAACCATTTTAAGCACAACATCAACTGGAATGACAGTGGGGCCATGCACTATTATCTAGTCTCTTGAGGCCCTGTCATGCAGAGGGGCCCCTGTGTTAATATTTGGTCTTGAGGTTATGTTTCGCATTTTAATGTATTGATCAACAAATGATGTGTGGCAAATCAGAACATATACATGCCAATATAGCTATACATTGTTACTGCCCAGTTAGTCACATCAGGATAGGTGCTGGGTGGGTGTGTCAGGTCCTGCTTCCTCTCATATATTTGTTTAAAGGCTACCCCGAGTAATCTTCAGGCGCGTGCTCCATTTACTCCACTCTTTATTGAATTACTCCATCACTTCTGCAAATTCCTACAAGTGTGCCTGATTGGTGCCACTATTGTTTCTCGTGCCTTTTTGGCAATCTCACTCTGCCACGTGTGGCCTGCTGTGCGCACTGTCCTCGGCGGGTACCTGGAGGGGTCACGGGGTACAAGATACACAAAGAGTGGACGGTCGGTCAGGTTAGCAGGGGCCCGTGATGCAATTTTGCCCCGAAGCCCCGTAGCTGGTTGATCCGGCCATGTTTACATCCGACATAGTATTTGTCTTGACGCACGCTCAATAATCCAGGTAAGAAAGTCAAACAAGGTTGAATCAGTTCATCTGGACACAATGTTTATTGACGGATACGTTTAACCACTCAACTAAGTGACCTCCTCAGTCTCAACCGGCTGCAGGTGTCCCCCACCCTTATAAACAATACAGCTGCATAACGACCGAAACCAGCGACCAGCTTCAGATATGGGTGTGACCATCAACTAGAGTTTCAATGGCCGCATGTACAATTCACAAAGGATTTGGGGATATTTGCAGTCACAGCATTGTAAGATGGCAACACATGTACTCATGCCCCCCCCCCCAGTGGGTTCAGGGATGCTCGTTCCCTCTTACATAGATGGCGTTCCTCCCTATAAAGGATGTGCACGTCCTCGAAAACGTGGCCACTGGCCTGCAGACTGCGGAGTCCTGGCCTGACGCGTTAGCTTTCCTGCGTTGTGCCAGTTTAGACTGAAGGGGTCACTTAAGCTGAGTGATGAAACGTATATATCAATAAACGTTGCATCCAGATGAACTGAGTCAACCTTCTTGGAGCCTAACCAGGCCAGGTCACTGTAAACTCAGCTGACCAATGAACAGCTCTGATCTCCATCACCATCAACAACGCAAACCTGTGAGCACCAGTTACAGTAACGCCAAGTTATGGGGCAGGCTTCGGACGACACACCAGCCGTTTGCGGGCAACCCTACCTGGATGACTCCACGGTTGACCCCACCGGCAGGCTCGCTTGCAGCAGACCGCGGCGATCCCGACTGCAGCGTCTTCTCACGATCACAGCATTTTAGCCTTAAATCGGCGGCGCACCATTTATTCGCCCTACTTTGAAAGTTTCGCGTTGACATCGTCCACAGGAAGGTCGCGCCGCCGGCTTTCCCGTACGAGCCAGCACGCCGTGGCAAGAGCAAGGCTGCCATGGCGGCGCCGGACGCAAAGGTGTCAACGCCCGCAGAGACCTGCGCCCAGGAGAAGCATCGAAACGACGTCAGTTATCCGTCAGGTCGAAAGGCTGTGGCAGGTTTAACATCCGCCGCGGCTGCAAGCTGGCTAGCTCGCTGTTAGTCGGCCATGTTGGAATTACGCAATTACGCGAATATGCGCACTGCGCTCCCTCGCTAACGCCGAGCTGTCGTGCCAAACGTACGCGTCCTTGCACCCGAATTCGTTTTAAACGTTATCTCGCGAACCTCGCACACGCTGCGTTGAGTTTAGTCTGCGCGTAAGGAAAATGTATGACTAATACACAGTTTCCAGCCCTTGAAAAAAAATCTTTACAAGGACCCTTGAACTTTGAACTTCAACCCCATGGTGTCGTCATTCGGCAACCCAGTAGTTGCGCGGGGTTTTGCGCATACGAAACGAATAATCTCGCTGTTTAAAGTTCTTTTGGGTTGTTTTATATGGTGGGTTTAGTGTATAAAAAAGAAAGAAAGAATAAAATAAAACACAAGGCAAAGAAAGCCCTTAATGTGTGAATTTTTTTCAGTCAGGCGTAGCTCCCCTTTTCGTGGTCGTACGCACGGTTCACGTTGCTGTTTGATTTCTCTCACAAAAATGTTTCTGTCGTTATGATCACAAAAAAAACATTTCTAATATTTTAACATTTGCAGAGAAACACGTGCAACTTGTATCACTTTAGGTTACACGACTGTACTATTTATACTTTATTGTCACGTGAAACAGAACGGAATAAAGTTTCGGAGGAAAATAGGGGGGAGGAGTTTGCGCGTACACGTTGAAGAGCCCCGCCATTCCTTGACGACGCTGTGGTCAACCTACCAAAATATAAATAGATTAACAAACTATTCCAGTAGAGGGCGCTGTTGATGAAGCGACGCTCTTAAATTTACAGGCGAATGGGCTCTAAAGTAAGAGCCGCTCAAATTATTTCTCTTCGGTTTATTCTGGCATTATCGGTACTATCAGAGTCATTATGAGTATCAAGTTTAAGAAATAAACTAGTCTTTAAGTGTAGAATTTCGTACGGCGACTTTTGTGCTATCACAAGCTCGATTGGTAATTGGGATATACATGGCATGTGCACAGCCTACGTACACATATGACCTACATACATATACAATACACCCCCCACCCCATATATACATATATAGTATGTGTCCCCCATATATACATATTGTAACGTGCATGGATAAGTAGACACGCTTCCATGCACGTTACAATATATAGTATGTGTGTGTGCGTGGGCTTGTATATATAATCAAAAATACTGCAAAGGATTCGAAATGGGGGCGATTTCTTTAGACACTGACGGAAAAACAGAAAAGAAATACGGCGAGCAGTCCCTCCATTCAAGTCGCTGCCGATTTCTCCTTTTTGTACACAAACACAGACGACGCTCGGGTACGGCGACAGACACAGGATGTGGAACAAAATGATGACGTCTCCTTGACCGACATTTCACACTAACCAATGGAATGACACGACATTCCTTTCAGCCAATGGGAGCCTCCGTTTCATCACGTCGCGTTTGGTAGTCCTGCGCCAGTAAATTCGCGTTACTAAGGATACGTTGGATTTACACACCAGTACGGAGCGCCCACCCTAAATCAACCTGGTTTAGCCTGTGATTTAATTTAGTGCCGAATTTGGACAGGAATAAAAAAACATGTATAACAAACAGATACTAAAGAATGTATTTTTTTTTTTGACCGGCTCACTGAAAATAACCGTAATTGCCTCACCGACTAATCATGACTTTGACTTCCCAGACTGTCAACTGCGTTTTGCATGATGTGTCCCCCGCAGCTTTTCAACTTATATTCTTTACATGTACAATATGTTCATAAACCAGCCGGACAAATACTTCCTAAGACCTCTCACGCGGTGAATCGAATGCCCCCTAATGACCGTACTCCATTTCCTTCGCCTGCTCCTCCAGCTGTATAATGGAGCTCGGTCGGGCGCTCTTTAAAACTGTGCGCCGTCCGCGTCCATGTTGGCGCCTCGGGTAGCGCGCGCTCAAAGCGGGAAGTTCACCGCGCCGGGAGCCAAAATGGCGCCCGTTTCGCTTACGCCCGGAACGGTAACCGCCCCGCAAAGGCGCGCCAATCGCGTCCCTCGTCTCATGCGCGAGCGCTCCCCTCACGTCCGCACGTACGGAAAGTCAAAGGCCGCTCGATAACGCTCGAACGGGGTTCTTCAGAGTGGATTAAATCGAAACAAAACATGGTAGTTCGACGTCCGTTTATCGTCGGGTGAGCCTTCGGTTCGTGAAAATGGACAGCTGAAGGCGCACGCTCGGTTATGAAACCGAAATAGTGCTCGTCGGCGAACGCTTTCGGGAGATATTTGAAGGGGGTTCCCCCCCCCTCCTCCTCCTGCTCGGTCGTCTGTTCGTTGGTCTGGGTTTTTGAAGCTGCGATGGTGCCGCTGGCTGCGAGGTTATGTCTCCGGTCGAGTCTTCACTGAACCGGGGCGACAAATGGGAAAATCTAGCATCGGACGAGAACACCGGCGGAGAGATTTGTAGCTCCAGATAACCCGTTTCATTATTGGTTTGTGGAGTTTCCCCCCCCGACGCAGGTAATTCGCCTAAAATCTTTTAATCCTAACCTGGAAACGACTCGCCGTGGCTACACGCTGCAGTGTTTGCATGCTCTCGCCTATTTGCGTCATGTAAACGCCATTAAGTTGAGGTTACTTGGTAGTTCACCGTTGGCCTTTGTGATTTTTTGTTGTTGTTACCACATGCTGGTTATTTTGTTGCCGTTGTCGGAATTTAAGAAGTGCACGGCGGTTTATTTTGCAGCAGTTATGGTCACCTTCGTTAAAATACCCCCCCAAAAAATGGATTTCAAACGAAAGTGGTGACTCGTTATGTAGGCTACACTGTTATATAACGTGAGTAAAAACCTTTGTGAACGTTGGAGATGAACTGTTTTGAAGTGAGCAGGCCTTAATGGTTTGTTGATACCCGACGACTAACGGCGGATAAACAGTAGCAATGAAAAGGCATACATGTATAGCAGTGGGTCAGCTGTGTCAAAGGCGTTTTGGAAGTAACCTTGACATGTAGTTAGCTAGCAGCCAAACGTGAAACCCAATCACTGTGGATGCTTGTTTTCGGGTTTGTTGGCTATATAGCCACAGGATCAAGGAAACTTCAGGGAACAAGACCCGAAAATAACCTGCAGGGATAGACTAACTCTTGGGACACCACATGTTTTAGTGCAGTAACCTAGACCCGACCAAAAGCTTGGTAGTAGACTGATTCCCCCCCATCTCTGTGAGTGTATCTTACCCTGGCGTCAGCCTCTTAACTTCCACCCCCCCTTTTATTTTTGCATTCCTCGAGAAAAATAAGGAATGGGAACGCTATTGGTTCTTAAAAGGCCTTTAGAGAAATCCTGTCAGCTGTACAGACCAATGCAACACAGCACAACAACGAACATGCAACACGAACATATTGATAAGAAATACCCATATGCAACCGGTACAGAGCTGTGCAGTGATAGGTAAAACTAAGAAGTGCCTGTTTTGCACACCTTCAGCCCAATCACAGCACTGCCTATTTCAATATAAGGCCTTTGTATTCTGTATAAAAGACCATACGTGAGCGGACACAGCATAATGGAGCAAAACTCCGGCCACAGAGGAAGCAGAATATGGATGAGAAGCCTTATTACTTTGGTGCAGTATCCGTGCTGAAAACACTGCAGTGCTGCTGGTGGTGTTTTCCTTCAAGATACTGTGAGCTCTCCAGCTTGTTGGGGCGTTTACGTTGACTACACTGCAGAGGCAATGATGCATATCATACTGTCTCTTGAGCTTAAATGGGACCAATATTCCTTGGTGTATGTTAAACCTTCAATCCTGATCCTTTTAGCACATCGAATTCACCTTTATATTTAGGGTCTATGTGTGTGTTTGGAAATCTAGTGAGTCTTTGTGTATGAACCTGTGAAATTTGCAAGCAGAACCGATTAATAGGTTCAACAGATCTCACCTCAGTGTTAACATTGCGAATTTAAACTAATGTTTTCAAGGCTGTACCTTTTGAAACTCGTGTATGATTTTCACATGGTGCATTTATTATCAATAGCTTTGTCGATTTCCTTTTTGGCTCGAAAAGTAGTCTGTTCCTTGACTGTTTGTGGTGAGATTAGAACTTCCCCTATGAAAATGCATTGTGTGTTTAAAAGCCTGTGAATGCATTCATTCACATGCAGCAGTGTGGTTGTTTTCTGGTTTAACTTTTTTGTTAAGACTTTGCCTTTAAAGTAGATTTGTAAATCAAAGGCAATGATGACCAGTCCAGGAATGTGTTGCCAGGAAGGTATCTTATTTCACATGCTAGGATGTTAACTGTTGTAGTCACAATAAATCTTACTTCATAATTTGGGTGGCTTTATTAATAACAACTCACATAAAGTGATGGTTCTTTGTGGTAACTGAGCAAAATTCACAGGGAACATTTTGACAATATCCTAAGAGTTGACAAAATGTTTGTGGAATAAGGACAACAAAATGTTGTGGTTTTCTTTTTCACCCACAATGATTATGCACATTATTCTCTTGTAACATAGCCAGCATTGGCAGCCGCCAATTTTTACTGCTGATCATATAGCCTTTGCCACAGAATCAAGCCTTGTGTGCTGACAGGAAATGGAGTCCTGCTGGGGTCAGGGAGGTCAGGAGCTGTGTCAGTAGCTGGGAGTTCTCACATTTCCTGCATTACTGAGAAAGACAGCAACGTTTGTGTCTGTTTTGTTGTGATTGGTCTTCTACTGCCTACCGTTCTCACCCTATGGGCCTTGGTGATTGGGGCCCAGACAGTGGTTCTTGTGTCCCAAAACCTTCACGTCAGTCTGACCAAGATTTAACGCTCAGCTGGACTCCCCTGCAGTGTTCGCCTTCAGCACACTACACAGAAAGTTTTGCAGTGCAGGTGAGGTGACTGCCAGCTCGATCAGATCGACTCTTTTCAATGCTGTGGAGTCTGCAGCGTCATGCAGGAGGGTAAACATCAACATGGCTAGCTACTGTGTGCTCGTGGTTTCGTCCCGCCACTTCCTCTCCCGTATCTCCTATTTGAAGCCTGTTTGCAGGAGCCGTACTACTTTGTTGCCCTAGCCTGCAGCAGCAGTTGAAAGCAAAGAGAGCTATTGCTGTGCTATCTAACAACGGTTAATCGTAAAATCACTGTATTGCCGTCAGTAGCGTGAATATCAGTTGGACTGTGAGCAGAGTGGGAGTTTTATCTTTCCATCAGGACACAACTTTGTGGTTTATGCTTATTCCACTAATCTTTTTGTTTTATTTCTCCGCGGCCTTTGTAAGGGAAGAACGTGGCTTCTCTTTCTGCCCTGTGTCTTATGTCATGTGACATATGATATGGAGGGTGTTTATTTGACTGTAGCGACGGTGTCTTGTGCCGTGCCTTGTTTGAATGTTGCCGAGGTAACTTAAATCTGGGTTGAAACGAGAAGGAAATGACCACTGCTAAGGAAGGTGTGTGTGTGTGTGGGGGGGGGGGATAGGCCGAGAGCTGCAGGAGAGCTGCAGTCCCGGCTCTCGCCCTGCCTGCTTCTCGTCTGTCCAAGCTCTCCCCTCCCCCACTGGCACTGTGAGTGTGCTCCTTAAGGTAAACAAGCATGGCTGCTCTTGCTTCTTGCCTCTCACTTGCTCTGTTTTAGCCTCTCTCTCTCTCTCTCTCTCTCTCTCTCTCTCTCTCTCTCTCTCTCTCTCTCTCTCTCTCTCTCTCCTGGCCTGTCTCTCTTTCTCTCCCTCCTGGCCTGTCCCTTTTTCTCTCCCTCCCTTTCTGAGTTGTGTAAATCTTTTATAGCTTTTGTCCTAGCAGCACAATCTCAGCAGACACTCAAATGCCATCTGAAGCCCTTTGAAATCCAACCTACTGCTTTCCCACCCCTCTATCCTCCAAACGAAAAAAGAACAAAATGGCGGGCCCCAATCCTCTCTGCGTCCCTCAGGGACAGGGGAGCCTCTTTTCGGGATGTAGAGGGTCCTGACGGTTGATGGGTCGTCTTCTTCAACCCTCGAGTTGTGCGTGCTTGCTATCCTTCCCACCGTATCACTCTTGATAAAATTTTTCCCTTTTCCCCAAGTTCCCTTGTACATCAAAGAGAGGAGGCTCTCTTTTTATGTGTGCTGCCGCTTTTTCAGAGATGTACTTTTAACAGGTTTGTCTTTTGATCTTTCCGATAGGGGCGTACTCCGAGAGGAAACAGTTTTCACTATCTTTTATGAGGAACCTGTACAGCGTTGCCTAATCATATTTTCGGGGAGAAGGATCATTTGAAATCTTGTTTCGCCCAATAGTGGGCTGCCAGTATTTCAGAAAGTTTGCCACAACATCGGTTACCTTTGATCACCAGATAAAGCTGGGGTAGTTTGACAAAATCTGACTTTCAGGGGGTATTTTAGAAATATGCATGTGGGGTCTATGAGGAGCGTTCTGTGAGGAGGAGGAGGAGGAGGGAAAATGTTGTTTAGAAAAGGGAGGGGGGGGGAGAAACTCTGCAAACTTTACTCTAAGCACATGGCATGTGAAAGAGACTTTTAATGGCAACTGTATCGGATCGAAAACAAACACTGTCTGTGGAAAAGGGCTTGTATGTTTGTTTTGATCAGCGTTTTTCTGCGCCCAGTGTTTCCTTCTCACTTACTCTATCTTTGAAAAATTGCGTCAGACAAATGAACTGAGCAAAATGAGTTTTTCGCACGTTTGGCAAAGTGTTGACGTGGCTCAATCGCTCCCTCTGTTTATCCGTCATTGATCAGCTAGTACAGACGCCTCATGGGGGAACTTTATGGATCAAAGATCTTGAGAAATAATGACAAAGGGTGAAGTCCTTGACCAGACCAGTGTGTTAAATTTACGTTAAATTCAGCTTATCTATGTACGATTACGCTCTGATAAAGAACCTGATTTATTTTTAAGCTCTAAACTGCGAGGATCATGTCACCAGAGGAAAAGCTACACCTCAAAGTTCATCCTGATTCAGTCATCGGTCACTGGGCTGACGATAAAGGGGTTTAATCAGCATTTCATAAATTATCCTCTTCTGTGTGTGGTTTGTGTGTGTTGGAGGGGTGTGACAGAGAAAAAGCTGAGTGGATTACGTGAGTGTGTGTGTGTGGGGGGGGGGGGGGTTGCATCTCTGTGAGCATGGGCAGATGAGAGTTGGGAAGGATCACAGGGGGGGAGGAGAGGTTGCAAAGCCAGAGACAACAGTTGGTGTTTTGATTGGACGTGCTGCCGAGCAGGAGGCAGCATGGGAAGATCTATTATCCATACGTGGCACTGGGAATGTCCTGAGGTTAGTCGGCCAGGTCTGGAAGCTGATGGCAGAGGCTCCGTCTCTGTGACGTGTCCCTCTTGGGTTTAGCTGTCTTGGTTTGTCCAGACCATAGCTGAGAGACAGAGAGAGGCTAACTAGGCAGGCACACTCAAGTTAAATAACTTGGCTCCTCTGTTCCTCCTCATCACTCTTAAATGTTTCATACACCTCTTCCTTTCTTCGTCTCTGTAGTTGCAGATCTGAACAGGAATTTTGATCTGTCTCGCTTTTCAACTCCCTCTGTCACCCTCAGATGTTTAAAACATGTCTGGCAATGAGAGCGGGAGATACTTTCGTTTCAGAAGTGGCTTTATGCTAACCTCGACTCTGCTCCGAGACAAATGACGAGTGCTAAGCAAGCTGATTTTTCTATGGGTCCTCTTTGTGACCACCCCCCACCTCACATCGGGGGGATAAGCCATGGGGGGTTCTATGACCAAGTGTTGGTGGGGGAGGGTAGTGGGTAGCATGGCCTGGCTGAATCTCAATCAGCAGGGCCCTTTAAATTATTTTTTTGGCATTTCTTTTTTAACCTTTATTAGATAGCTACAGTGAAGCGGCAGTCAGGAGATGGGCGAGAGAGAGAGAGAGAGGGGGGGGGGGCTGTGACATGCAACAAAGGTCGTCGGCTGGAATCGAACCGGGAACGGTTGCGACCATGTGGCCATGTGGTATGCGCTGTAACCGTTCGGTTACGGAGGCACCCCCAGAGGGCCCTTTAGCGGGGTTGGCCTTTTGATGGACCAGCTGCAGCCATTCAAGCCTCCCATTTACATTGAAATGCAACGACAGGAAGGGGGGATGGGAGGAACGAGAGAGGAGACGAACCTCTGTGTCTACGCGGATGGGAGGGGAGAGTCATGCAAAAGCATACCTCGCCACCAAAGGCCAATGGGAGAGGAGGCCCGTCAGCCGGGGCCCACGGCCTACTCTCCCCGCCGCAGAGAGACTTTGTTTTCAGCTGCCCACCGTGGGGCCATATACCTCTCACAAAGGCTCTAAGCACCCTCTTTTGACTGGCATATACATTTTCACCACTCAGCTCTTTTCAGCTTTTACAGTTGGGCCAATGGCAGTGATTTGCGAAGGTTGTAGTTTGTCCCATGAACATTTGAACAAACACCCTGCTGTTGTAGCCTTTGTCTGCAGCACTTTTTGCACTTTGCTCTCTACATAATTTTTGTTTGTTGGCTTTAGAATGAGAACTTATTTGTGCATGTTCTCTATCAGGCCCCATTCAAGAAACCCCATTTAAGCAGTGATGTTTGGATTCCTTTTTGCTGGTTTACTGTAATGGAGGTCATACTGTGCTGTTGGCTGGTAAAACAAGCCTGTTCTGTAACTCATTAGGGGCTTCGTAGACAAGCTGTGGTTCAGACAAATGAGGCTAGTGTGTCATATTCCTGAGTTCATCCAGCTTTCCAGGATGACTTCGATCTCCTCAGAGGTGTGTATAGGACATTGATTGAGAAGATCGTCTTGTCTAGTCTTTTTTTTTTGAAGGGAGGAATTAGTTTTTCATTAGGCTAGTGTTGAGTTTGTTGTTGTTTTGTTAATTTTAGCTCTTGGGTGTTGATAAGCAGTTGGGACAGGTTTCAGGCTGGCTGCAGAGCTAGTCTCTGCCTCTCTTCATTCTTGGTTTTCTTTGTTTCCCTCCATTTTTCTGGCTTCCTGCAGGCTAAGAACAACCGAGCAGTGTTGGCAGTTGCTGAGTTACACACCTTTATTTGTTAAGTACCCAAATCCTCTTCTGTTGTAACTGCACTTTGAACTGGATCTGAGGTTACTGAGTTAGCGGTGGGAGTAGTAGTTGTTGTAATAATGGTAGGCAGTTGACAACAGCCTGGAGGGTTTACATATTTAGCCTAAATTGATCCAGACACTGCTTTACCGAGTTTTCACACTTGGTGACAAATATCCGCTGTGGTTGAATTGGGGTGCTTTGGAAAGTCAAGCTGTTTCAACTCATTGTTCTGAAAAAAAAAGCCTATTCAGCGTTGAGATGTTCACAAGTTTGTGTGAACAACATCAAAGGGTCATTTCCATGAAACTCGGCAAACCTTGTAGAAAACCCATTCTCCCAGGTAAATTGGACAGTTATCATTAAAACCAATACACCCTTGAGCAAAACAGCTTCTAGCTCACCATCTTTTTTCCTCTTACTAACAAATAGCATCTGTAAGTGTTGGCTGTCTCATGGTTGTGTAATATAACAATGCCTTTTTTTTTTACTTGACAATTTTCTGTCTTGATCAGTGACTTTTCAGAAATATTTCTAGATTGTTTAGGACTCCTTCAGAAAAGAATGGTCCTGCTATTTGCAGGAAGTGCGGTGGCAGAGAGCAGCTATGGGCACATTGCTGCGTTCGGGTAGTGTGCACTGATGATCTAGCACATGTGAAGAGTGCAGTTGGTGTTGTCAAATGCAGATAAATATTTGTCACTGATGTTGTAGAGAAAAACACATTTTTTTTATATTTTGAATACCATTGGAAATTGTTGAGTAGCCCTAGAGAATGAATTATCTAAGCCTTGTTTTGGGGAAATTTGGGAGATTTATAAAGGATCCTACTACAGGACTCTTGTCACTGCGCCACGACCTCCTACACATGACATACCAGTTCAGGTCAGTCAATCGGCTCCTGAGAAATAATGTTCTTAGAATCGCGTGTGATCCTTTTCATTGATCAGAATTTCATTGATAAGATATACACTGTAATGGGAAAACTTCCTCTAAAGCTGTGAATGAACACACCAGAGCAGCAAAACACCCAGAGTCCCCTGCTTTTATCTGAATCAAGTCAACGTATCGTGCAATGCAGTATCAGCCTCTGGGTTTGTTGGGGTGGTACTTCTGAATCCACCACACACAGAACGTCAGGTCCTGGCTAAACAAGGTTAATGATTTTAAACACAGTAGGCCTGTACTCTTAAGTTTGTCTTCATGATGTCTTTATTCTCTTTCATTCTATATATACAGTGCATCCGGAAAGTATTCACACCCCTTCACTTTCCCCACATTTTGTTATGTTACAGCCTTATTCCAAAATGGATTAAATTCCTTTTTTTTCTCTCATCAATCTACATACAGTACCCCATAATGACAAAGCGAAAAAGGTTTTGTAGAAATTTTTGCAAATTTATTAAAAATAAAAAACTGAAATATTGCACGTACATATACACTCACCGGCCACTTTATTAGGCACACCTGCCCAACTGCTCGTTAACGCAAATTTCTAATCAGCCAGTCACATGGCAGCAACCCAATGCATTTAGGCATGTAGACATGGTCAAGACGATCTGCTGCAGTTCAAACCGAGCATCAGAATGGGGAAGAAAGGTGATTTAAGTGACTTTGAACGTGGCATGGTTGTTGGTGCCAGACGGGCTGGTCTGAGTATTTCAGAAACTGCTGATCTACTGGGATTTTCACGCACAACCATCTCTAGGGTTTACAGAGAATGGTCTGAAAAAGAGAAAATATCCAGTGAGCGGCAGTTCTGTGGGCGAAAATGCCTTGTTGATGCCAGAGGTCAGAGGAGAATGGCCAGACTGGTTCGAGCTGACAGAAAGGCAACAGTAACTCAAATAACCACTCATTACACCCGAGGTATGCAGAAGAGCATCTCTGAATGCACAACACGTCGAACCTTGAGGCAGATGGGCTACAGCAGCAGAAGACCACACCGGGTGCCACTCCTGTCAGCTAAGAACAGGAAACTGAGGCTACAATTCACACAGGCTCACCAAAATTGGACAATAGAAGATTGGAAAAACGTTGCCTGGTCTGATGAGTCTCGATTTCTGCTGCGACATTCGGATGGTAGGGTCAGAATTTGGCGTCAACAACATGAAAGCATGGATCCATCCTGCCTTGTATCAACGGTTCAGGCTGGTGGTGGTGGTGTAATGGTGTGGGGGATATTTTCTTGGCACACTTTGGGCCCCTTAGTACCAATTGAGCATCGTGTCAACGCCACAGCCTACCTGAGTATTGTTGCTGACCATGTCCATCCCTTTATGACCACAGTGTTCCCATCTTCTGATGGCTACTTCCAGCAGGATAACGCGCCATGTCATAAAGCTCGAATCATCTCAGACTGGTTTCTTGAACATGACAGTGAGTTCACTGTACTCAAATGGCCTCCACAGTCACCAGATCTCAATCCAATAGAGCACCTTTGGGATGTGGTGGACCGGGAGATTCGCATCATGGATGTGCAGCCAACAAATCTGCAGCAACTGCGTGATGCTATCATGTCAATATGGACCAAACTCTCTGAGGAATGTTTCCAGTACCTTGTTGAATCTATGCCACGAAGGATTAAGGCAGTTCTGAAGGCAAAAGGGGGTCCAACCCGGTACTAGCAAGGTGTACCTAATAAAGTGGCCAGTGAGTGTAAGTATTCACACCCTTTACTCAGTACTTGGTTGAGTTACCCTTGGCAGCAATTACA
This sequence comes from Lampris incognitus, assembly GCF_029633865.1. NCBI lineage: Eukaryota > Metazoa > Chordata > Actinopteri > Lampriformes > Lampridae > Lampris > Lampris incognitus. The sequence goes on along the minus strand of NC_079214.1, from coordinate 10,963,659 downwards.
GCCTCAAGTCTTCTTGGGTATGAAGCTACAAGCTTGGCACACCTATATTTGGGGTATTTCTCCCATTCTTCTCTGCGGATCCTCTCGAGCTCTGTAAGGTTAGATGGGGAGTGTTGCTACACAGCTATTTTCAGGTCTTTCCAGAGATGTTCAATGGGGTTCAAGTCTGGGCTCTGGCTGGGCCACTCAAGGACATTCACAGACTTGTCCCAAAGCCACTCCTTCGTTGACTTGGCTGTGTGCTTAGGGTGGTTGTCGTGTTGAAAGGTAAACCTTCGCCCCAGTCTGAGGTCGTGAGCGCTCTGGAGCAGGTTTTCATCAAGGATCTCTCTTTACTTTGCTTCATTCATCTTTCCCTCGATCCTGACTAGTCTCCCAGTTCCTGAGCAGAAGCTTCTGTCTGGCCACTCTACCATAAAGTCCTGACTGGTGGAGTGCTGCAGAGATGGTTGTCCTTCTGAAAGGTTCTCCCATCTCCACAGAGGAACACTAGAGCTCTGTCAGAGTGACCATCGGGTTCTTGATCACCTCCCTGACCAAGGCCCTTCTCCCGCGATTGCTCAGTTTGGCTGGGCGGCCAGCTCTACGAAGAGTCCTGGTGGATCCAAACTTCTTCCATTTACGAATGATGGAGACCACTGTGCTCTTCGGGACCTTCAAAGCTGTAGAAATTTTTTTGTACCCTTCCCCAGATCTGTGCCTCGATACAATCCTGTTTGGGAGGTCCTTTGACTTCATGGCTTGGTTTCTGCTCTGACATGCACTGTCAACAGTGGGACCTTATATAGACAGGTGTGTGCCTTTCCAATTCATGTCCGATCAATTGAATTTACTACGGGTGGACTCCAATCAAGATGTAGAAACATCTCAAGGATGGTCACTGGAAACAGGATGAACCTGAGCTCAATTTTGAGTGTCATAGCAAAGGGTGTGAATACTTATGTACATGCAATATTTCAGTTTTTTATTTTTAATAAATTTGCAACATTTCTACAAAACCTTTTTCACTTTGTCATTATGGGGTATTGTGTGTAGATTGATGAGGGAAAAAAAGGAATTTAATCCATTTTGGAATAAGGCTGTAACATAAAATGTGGGGAAAGTGAAGGGGTGTGAATACTTTCCGGATGCACTGTAGGGTTTAATGTGGCAACCAGTTGGCTTCAGTGACTAGATACAGTGATATTTAGCCATGTTTATATATTATAATCCAGGGGTGTGCACGATCAGTCGATTAAACGTTGCTACCCTTGCTAGTTGGCACCAGTAATACTAGTCTGTTGAACTTTTATTAATTTGCACCTTTAAATTGCACGTTGACATAATTTGCACTGAAATGTCATGTCTTCCTTGTCAACTGTTGTTTTATTAAAAAAAGAAGAAAGAAAAAAAACTCATTACTAATGTTAACAATGCTGGATTAAAAAAAAAATGGCCTGGTCACCCGAGTTGCCAAATCCACTTATGATACATGACTTTGGGCTTCTTCTTTTTTTTTATAGTTGCTTGAAAAAAATTACAGGTTGCAGGTTGTTTTTTTTTGGCTTGTTTTAATTAATATGGTTGCTTGTTAGAAAAGTCTGACAAGCGACTTCATTTTTTTTTGGCATTTACGGTTGCTATTTTCCCCCAGTGCATTGATTTGACCCTGTCTGCTCACAGCCTCACAGTAATATCAGTACTGTAGTGTAATTAGCCCTCCCACACATCCCCACATGGACCTGCCCCTCCCCCTCATTAGGGAAAAATCACGTCGTAAGTCCAAGCGGTCTGATTGATTGAGAGCCATGTATTATTTAGTATAACATCACTGTAGCACAGTCACGATCATGAGGTAGCCGCATATGCTAACATATGCTAACATAACATTGTCCAATCATAATCCATGTTATGAAAAAACCCTGGTAGTTGTGCTTTTTTTTTTAAACAAGCCAGCATCCTCTTGATTTCCACAAACGATGCCGCCGGCAAAGTGGTCCAGGTATGGAAAAAAATAAATTTTGGAGACCTATTATTGTTAGGTTTCTGTTGACGGATAATTATTTTTTTACCGTATATGTTATATGACTGTGTTCCCCGAAGGAAAATGCTGTTGTAATAATCCGGCATGTTTCCTAAAGATTTTTTTGTTATGTTAAATATTTTTCTCAATAAATGTTACTTGCTAACTTTTATTTCGTGAGTTATGTTATGTAGGATAATGTGCAGTTTTCGTATTGCATGGCATGGTGCACAGTGCCACACATCTCAGCGGCATTTAGAACACGATTTGATTATTGAAGAATGTGATTAACGGTTTCAGACGGCTCTTATAAATACATGGAATATTTTTCCGGAAAATGTTTACCCTTGTGGATTGAATTGTGCTCAGTTTTGACTTTTTTCTTACTTGTTTAGACTTAGTTTCCCTAGTTTCCTGATTTTTCCCTGAAACAGGAAATTAGTCATTAGGAAAACCCCTATTATAAACACATTTTGTTTATGATCCAAAAAATGGCATACTGTGAAATTTAAAATTCAGATCACTGTTTGTATATACATTTGTTATGTATGTTATGTCTGTTTGTACATGGTTGGTGTCTATAACCAGCAACCTCAATAGCCTATCATTGTCTCAAACACACACACACACACACACACATATATATATATATACACACACACACAATGCTGTGTACGTGTCCTCAGCTTGACATCTGTTTTTATGCCTTTTGTAGTTGCGAAGTTTTCGCCTCCTCTCCAAAGCAGTGCTGATATTTATTCTGATTTTGGAGCAGCATTTATCATGTTATTTATGTTTTAGTTTTGTTTTTTGTTTGTGTTTTTGCTTTTGCCAGATGACTAGGCTTTTTTGATTCTTTAGCGCAGGGGTCGGCAACCTTTTGGATGTCCCGTGCCACTTTACAAAGCTTAAAAACATTCACAGACCTGTTCATTTTCATAATGAGCATTTATCTGTTTTACTTACTGCTGCTGCTTGTCTTCCCGTCTAGATCCCGCATGCCAAAAGAGCTACACACACACATACACACACACACTTTATTATTTGTGCAAATGTATGAAAATTACTAGGGCACAAGTGAAAATTAATTCAATTTTACTGATTTAGTGCAACCCTTGTTTGTTGCAATATCTGGTAACCACTGCTAGACGTAGACATGGTTTGCATCCACACTCTCGTCAAGAGCTACGCTGAATACCGACGCATCTTTCAATGCAAGAGTTTGCTGGTGGCTTACATTTTCAGCCATGTCTATAATGCACCTCTCTACAGTTCTCACAGAAACGTGCATTTCTTGGATCCTATTGATGATCGTGCCTTAGTTTGGTAGCCCATCAAATATGACCTGCGACCTGCTGAGGAAAGCCTCCTTTATGTACTCCCCATTGGAGAGGGTTTCCTGTGTTAAGCATTGCGCTGTATGACTTCATAGCTGCCCTCTGTAGCTTGGTTTTGGGCGGCACATTGGGTTGTAAACACACTGCTTTGCTTCCCGTAGTGGGCCACTGCCCTCTTGATTGATTCAGCTTTATCAGCCTTATCTTTGACATTTTCTTCGGGCCTTTTTTAGAAATTATGCTTTACACTTGGCAGTTCTACACACAGAATTATCACAGCAGAGCGTGTGCACAGCTCGGTCCTATAGCGAAATAAATCCGAATTCGTTTGTTCAAGACAGCTGAAAGAGGCGAATATTAGACAATATTGCTTCTGCCATCGTCAGTTGTTGTCAATATAAAGCAAAACGGAAAGCTAGCTACCTATGCTACGTTGTCTCTACCACTGTAATGCTGCGCTCGTGGGCAGATCAGAGGGAGGAAGGGGGTGATGGACCACGTCACTTGTGTGTGGTCTCTTGCCGTCAAAAAACTGGTGTATTTTGAGATAAATGTTTCAGTATTATATTGAACTGAAATGTTTGTTTTGTTCACCATTAGGCTAAATTTTATATTAAGATATTTTTTTTTATCAAAAAAGTATTATCAAAAATATTTTTTATTGAATTGCTCCGCATGCCTGTGTTAATGGCTTCATGTGGCACCGTGGGCACGCGTGTCATAGGTTGCCGAGCCCCGCTTTAGATTCACGTTGTAAGGCTGGCTCCTCCATATTGAACTGTTTAAAGACCTGGGGCCTCATGTATCAATCGTTACTATGGGCAAATTTGTTCTTACACACCCACTGAATTTTTTTAGCCCTCAAGATTGTCTGACAGTCAGTAGCAAAGCATGATGGTTATTTGTAATTCCGTCCCCCTAACATCTATTGTCTACCTCTTGCAACGAGCAATCACCCAGGCCTGCAAAGACGTCAGTGTTAGCCAATCGATGTCTGAATTCAGGGGTTACCCAGGTTCTACGCTGGTCTCTGAGACAAGCTTCAGGGCTAAAAAATCCCATGGGTGTGTGCGCACAAATTTGCCCATAGTAATGATTGACAGATGAGGCCCCTGTAGCTTTGAGGAAGGACGTTGGATTTCAGTAGGACAGGGAGCCTTCTAGTGGTTTGTTTACCAAAATAAAATAAAGCTTCCCTACTGGAACGCAGGTTTTGAAAGCCAGAAGTCTCAGCACCTGGCAATGCTATCACTGCAATTGGTATAAATTGGTAGGTTTTTCTAATCCTCCCAAAACTTGGTCAGTTTTTGCTATGGAAAAGTCAAAATTGTATTTACAGTTTCTTTTTAGATAAACTGCTAATTCACTCATAAACCATATGCAGAAATGTGCCATTGTTACTGTATGCTAGGTTTTGTGTATGAAAATAACATGGGAGGGCAACGAAGGAAGCGGCCCTAGCTAGTGTGTGTTTAACCGGAGCAGTCTGCAGGGAATGGAAAAACACATCTTCTGTTGGCCTGCATAGGGACTTTCCCTCCCGAATATGTGGCAGTTCACTGAGCATTTCTTAAAGCTACAGGCCGGCCTGCATGCAGGGCTGTTCACATGGAGGCCCCGCAACACGCGTGTGACAGCGTTTCGCTGTGTTATTTGGTTTGCCTGTTAAGTACTGTGAAGGGGAAGGTGGAAGTTGAAGCACACATAGCACTGAGGATATTTGGAGTTGGCCTGGAGGTAGCTAATAACATCTCTTGTCTTTATCAGCCAAGGCTTCGATACTGAAATATTTAGAGGCAGGAGTCAATCACAAGTGGATCTTGCCAGATGTTTTGATTTTAGAACCTGCTTAACGTCTGAACACACCCGTTTGGCTGTGTGTGTGCGTGCATGTGTGCATGTGTGTGTGTGCGTCAGTCACACTCCCCACAGAGTGTCTTTTTATAGAAACAGCAGCTAGCAGTCTAATCTCTGCTGTGGATGTAGGTCAGACTTCTATTTCTCCACATTACTTATGCAAAATCAGTTCTTAGTCACAATCGCCACGCTGCCCATTTGAATGTCATTTTGTTTTTTTTGTTTTTTTTTGGAAAAAGGTGGTGCAGCTAAGTGCTTAACATGAATATATTGTTCTTTAGGTGTTGAGATTCATACCAATTAGCTGCAAAAATATTCGTGCGATTGCTAACCGAGACAAGATGTTGAGAACATTCCCGCGGCTTGGTGTCGTGTTTGTTGTTGTGTTCCATGTGGCCTTGCAGATGGACTTTTTAACAAGGAGAGTGTTTCCAGTTGCAGAAGGGGACGAAATTGAAAATCTTTTTAAGGCTCCAGCTGTTCTATTATGAATGTGTTTCCTAATGAATTATTTAGTTGTGGGTAAGGGGATATATTTGGAGTGTCTGACAGAGCAGGGGGAGGTGGAGGGATCAAGATGAAGCCAAGCGGTGAAGAAGGCCTACGGTCCCTTCCACTGCTCCATGCTCAGCCAGCCCCCTACCTGCTTTCCTGGCAGGCCTGTGTCGGTCACTACAGGTGTGGCCATGACGCTTCTGTACTCACTTCCTGTCTGACTATTTCATATATTAAAGACGACCTTTCCATAATGATGCGCCAGTTGAATTTCATGTCGCTGCTCAGTTTACCTTATGGTTTTTTAGGTTGTTTTTTTTTGTGTCCTGGTTACTGGCTGACCTTTGCCCGGCATTGTGCGATTAAGCAGCGCTTTGATTTCTCATGTCTCTTCCTCTTCTTTCCAACGGCTCCTCTACCCCCCCATCCCTGTCTTTTTACAGCAGCAACGGCTGCTCAGGAAGTTCTGCTTGCAGGAAGCCAAGGGCGTTGGACTTCACTGTTTGCCTCGTTTCCTCCTCCAAGCAAAGCGCTGGGAAACATGCGTGCGCGTGCACACTGTCGTAGCGTTACCGTAGTGGGCTATTTTGCTCCGCTGCTTTGATGTTTTACCTGTTGTTGGGGATTATACCAGGCCGGGCCGGAGTAGAGTCCTGATAAGTAGAGTAAAATATGTGCAATTTCTATGGTAACCGAGCGGCATCTCCTCTGAAGTTGTCACTTAATTTAGAAATCCTTCTTAGGTAGCCCAACCCATTTGGTTTAATATTCAACAGGCCCCCGTTTCCCCCCACGGTCCACGGTGTTCCTTCACGGGAGCTGTTTATCCGAGCGGTGCGATTGACTGAGAGAAGCCGCGGTGAAACTTTCTTCTCCCTTTGCTAAAGTGGGAGATGGCATTTTGGCCTCATCTTCAATCCGACTTCCACTGGAGGTGGGAAGAGCTGTCACTGTCTTTTCATCTGCCAGATCAAAGCTCTCGGCAGTGGGCCTCCGTGTGATTTACCTCCCCCAGCAAGGAGCGAAAGAGACGCACACAACACACACGGTGCACAAATACAGCGTGGGTGTCTGTATGTTCATAAGATGTGTAATTACATCTCAATGTAGACTTCCCTGGCAGTGAATGCCAATAAAAAAAGTATTTTCTTGTGGCCTCAGACAGAGTTTCTGCAATAGTTGGCCGTCTTCCTGGGAGAGCAGGAAATGACTATCTGTGATCTATCTTGTCTGCACCATCACTTGGATCTAATCAGACAGTGGAGCGCTGCATGTGAACGGTGTTAATCTTGTGTTGCTGTGAAGGTGTCTTGTTCTAGTGGTTTTCATTTACTTGAAAGTGCGTCGTTGTTGTCATTAGGCTTGGGTTTGAGCATAAGTGCTCGGTTTTCATGCTGTCCGATCATCCGCCTGTGCATACACGATGCCGTTGTTCAGCGGGGAGCTCCCACTTGGCTTATGTCATAGCAGACGTTGTTATAATGATGATATTTTCTCATTTTTAAATGCCATTTTGAATAGTGTGTTGCACACAAATCAGTCGGTGGAAACTTATGCCAATGGAATGAAATTAATGGTATGTTTGCCAATAATTTTTTAAAAGGTGGAAATTAGAATGATAATAATAATCATAATCAATATTTTTTTCATTTTTAAATTCTATTTTGAATTGTGTATTACGCCCAATTTGGTTGGAGGAAACTCGTGTCAGTGGAATGAAGTAAATTGTATGTTTACCAATGATTGTTAACAAAGTGGGTAAAGGGCGTCTGGGTGGTGTGGCGGTCTATTCTGTTGCCTACTAACACAAGGATCGCTGGTTCGAATCCCCGTGTTACCTCCGGCTTGGTTGGGCTTCCCTACAGACACAATTGGTAGTGTCTGCGGGTGGGAAGCTGAATGTGGGTATATGTCCTGGTCGCTGCACTAGTGCCTCCTCTGATTGGTTGGGGCGCCTGTTCGGGGGGGGGGGGGCTGAAGGGAATAGCGTGATCCTCCCACACACTACGTCCCCCTGGCGAAACTCCTCACTGCCAGGTGAAAAGAAGCGGCTGGCGACTCCACATGTATCGGAGGATGTGGTAGGTAGTCTGCAGCCCTCTCCGGATCGGCAGAGGGGGTGGAGCAGCGACCGGGACGGCTCAGAAGAGTTGGGTAATTGGCCAAGTCCAGTTGGGGAGAAAAAGAGCCCCCCCCCCCACACACACACACACACACAAAAAAAACAAAAATAAGATGGATGAAAATAGGAGATTTTATTTTTATATTGGCAGAATTTGCTTTGGAAAAGTCCTGCCTCTCACTTTTTTGCCTATTTACAATTATGGGTAAATGTGCTATATTCTTCATTCCATCGACATAAGATTCCTTCAATTGGCTTACAGTGTACCTCTTTTTCAAATGCAATGGTAAACAAAGACACACTTATTTTTTCAAAAGTGGGAACCCTGGACTGACACTCGGAGAGGTTTCAGACGACAGAATGCATCTCCACCAGGCCAATACTGTCTGCTTTTTTAAGTTTGAAAGCTAGTGAACACGGTCGGATGGCAGGGTACCTGGATGAGTCTGATAGAATGTTTGTTTCCTTAGCAACAATAAAGCAGTGTTTTATCTACACCGTACCCTAGCCTCATTGGCCCCCTAAAAATCGTATCTGACCTGCTAGAAATTGATGCATGGGCCCAATTGACCCACTCCCAGAATGACCAGGGGGAAAAATGAAGCTGATCTATAATTTTAGGGCAATGGTTGTTGCTTAAGTATCGCAATGGTTGTTGCTAAAGTATTATTTAACTTTCAGTTTGTGGATTATGCAATTTCGCTATTTTAGAGCCTTGAATAGTTGAGGCTGTGAAAAGAGAAAAAAAATGGAGCACAGTAAAAATGGTGGCAGCAGCATTTGTTTGGCAATATTTTAGCGGTGCTAATGTTGCAGTGGATCTGGATGGAGAGAGGTAGCAGATAATGGACAGGGAGCAGAGAATGGCGTGGAGTGTAGGTGCGGAATGGTCAGGTTTGGACCGGATGCTGTCGCAGTAACAATGCGGGCACGCCAAAGACGGGGTGGAAATTTTGGAGCACTGTGCATCATCAGCGCAGAATTTCCAAACCCCTCCCGTGACAAAAGTGTTCTGCACAAAAATATTGCTTTATCATATCGTAAAAATAAAACTAGGCTTCTCAATAACGTACTAAAAATATAGGCTGTGTACTTTTATTGACACATGAGGATGCTGTCAAACTACTGAAAAAACGTATTCCTCAGGGCTGTACGTTAACTTTTCTTGCACATGGCGCTGGTGCTACAGAGGTTGATAGTTTTGTAGTCGGGCCACAAAATTGTTGCCTGAGTGCAAAACGTCAGTTACCATCTCTAAAAACACAAGTAGTGCAGTTCATCACTTAAACAGGTATATGACTGGCAAAGGACCTTAATGTTGCACACAGAGCACACAAAATCCAAATCTTAATAAATGTTTTCAGACAACATTTTCTTTATTAGCCCATAATGGTAAATTGCAGGGGCATAAATGTATACAAAACATAAATTTTATGCTTAATGAGTCGTGCAAATCTCAATAAATTTATGGCATCATACATGTGTTGTGCTTGTGTACGCGTGTCACAGATCTAGCATGTCTGGTGGCCACTCTTTTCTATTTGTCCTTCTGGCCTTCATAGTAGAGAACATGCATTTTGCTGCTACCTGGTTAGGGTTGGCCTCACCCTGTAACTCAAATAATCAAAGTACATTCTTCTGGCAATTCCCTTTCTTCAAAGTTCAAACACACAAACTTACTGGCCCTCTTTTTCCCTTCTCGAAATCTAGTCATTCTTCTTGCCCCATACACACCTGCAACATCCCAAAACGATTCAGCCTCTACTGACAGTGGCACGCCACTTACCACTCCCTTTTTCGTTGCTTTTAATCCGAGTGGGAAGCAAGTCACACAGAGACTTTTAAATTTCAATATGTCGATCTTAAGGGCGCTATCTCTCCAACACTTTGAGATACAGTCAGTGACAGCCATCCCACTTGTTATCCTGATCAAGCGTACATCTCCCAAGTTTTCTCCCTACAAACCTTCTGACCTCATTGGGGTCCTTGAAAATTCCATGTTTTGTCACGGCTATCATCCCAATGAGATACTTCGCTTGAGCAATGTGATGTATTCCTCCTCCTTTTCTTATTTTCAAAACCCTCTCATCCTCATTCTCATTTCCAATTTCGCTCTCCGTCTCCGACGCCATTTCCACCCTTACAAAAACATCCCATGAACTCGACATGACTCCAGTTCTCCAACTCTTAAGAGCTGTTGTGTACACTGATAACCTTTTACATTGTTTTTTAAAAATGGCAGTTGCCAGTGCTGTATTGGCTCATGGGTTCGACCAATTGACATCCACTTACTTCTGGACCAATTACCGTAAACTTGTCATTCAAGGTTCCTCGTGTGCTGGGAGAGTACCTACCCTGAAGTAGGAGCTAAAAAAGTCCCTCAAAATGGCGTTCTAAGAACTACAATCATTCTCAGTTTCTGCAGTGTGGACACAATAAAAAGGGAGTTGTTCCTCCAACAGTTCTTAGAACTATGAAAAAGTTCCTCAGGCCCAAAAGCACCTTATGCGAGCCCACCAACTGGAGGATCATTCCCTCACCCACAGTGCAAAAATTACTAATGGTGGGGCGTCTGGGTAGCATAGCGGTTTATTCCGTTGCCTACCAACACAGGGATTGCCAGTTCGAATCCCTGTGTTACCTCCCTCCGCCTTGGTCAGGCGACCCTACAGACACAATTGGCCGTGTCTACAGGCAGGAAAGCCAGCTCTGGGTATGTGTCCTGGTCGCTGCACTAGCGCCTCCTGTGGTCGTTCGGGGCACCTGTTCAGGTGGGAGGGGGAACTGGGGAGAATAGCGCGATCCTCCCACGTGCTATGTCCCCCTGGTGAAACTCCTCACTGTCAGGTGAAAAGAAGCGGCTAGTGGCTCCATGTGTATTGGAGGAGGCATGTGGTGGTCTGCAGCCCTCCCCAGATCGGCAGAGGGGGTGGAGCAGTGACCAGGACAGCTTGGAAGAGTGGGTGTAATTGGCCAATTGCAGTTGGGAAGAAAAAGGGGGGGGGGATAATAATAAAAATGACTAATGGTAAAATTTTGAACCAGAAAAATAATCTCTTCGACCATGCCTTTTGGAAAATGTCCAGGGATCGGTACCATGATGCATCCATGTTAATAAAATTATTGTATTGGAATATCTGTTGGCAAGTGCTGGTGCTCCTTCTGGTTGTTGCAGCATATCAATGTAAAGTGATTACAAAGAGAAAGTCACTCACCAGAGTTCTGGAATTCAAGCTACTGACTTATAGTTTGAAAGCTTAGAGGAATGATTCATATGGATCCACACCCATGCAGATGCAGTCTATCCTGAACAAAGTTGACACATGTGAAAGCCCTCTTAGTTGTTTTGGCTAAACATGACATTTTAGTAGGCGAAACTATTCCATGCCTGGTGAATACAAAATGCTAATGCTAACTAAACTGTGAGACTTTCAGATTCGTAATTCATTACAACCTTTTTACAGCTTTCAGTGTAGGATTAATTTCATAGTGTTGGTAATTCAGTCAAAATAGAACTAGATTTTAAATATCTCTGGCATTGTTTATATATGTAATGCTAGCTCATTCTGCCTCCAGTTGGGATCACAAAAGATGCTCTGTAAACATCGCCACTGACTTTACAGCATCACCAATGGCGTCACGCATCACTGATGTACAATGCTATCTCCATTTGCACAAGCCTAGTTGTCATTGTCATGTTACATTTTTGGGCAATACTATCTGTCCGTTCACATACATTAATAACTAAGGCTGCAATGAACAATTATTTTCATTATTTTTTTTTAGATTTATTATTTAGTCTATAAAATATCAAAGAGATCCTCAATTATGATATATTGATTAAAATTCTCAGTCTCCGCAAAGAATTTTCATCAATTTGATCCCACAAAGGACAATTTTGAGGTCAGTGTAGACTTTCAGAAATGTTTAAAAAAGAGGAAAGAGGGGTTAATATTAGCATTGCTGGGCAAAGTGCAGTCTCATGTGTTGCGACAGTACTGACCTGTGACAGTACTGGCTATACTGTTATGGCAGCAGTAGATAAATGTCCAAGTTGAGAGCGATTTCTCTTCAGCTTACTCTGCTGAATGTTGTTCAGTGAAAAACAGTGTAATGTAGGTCAATGAATTGTGGTAAAGCAGAGCTACAAGAAGCGACGTGAAGCTCACATCATTTCTGTAGTGTTGTGAGCAGCCAGAGAATGAGTTATGATTTCATAACAGAGCATGGACAGTAATTTTAGGTACCATTGAACATCATTAGCATTTCATGAGATGCTTATCAGGTTGACTAATAATTTTTAAGCCAAGTTTATGTGTTGTTAGTGGGCCGGGTGCAGGTTAATTACTAGTCTACTTAAAGTTGGATTGGGGCCACTTTCTTAGTGTTATTGGTAAAAAAAAAAAATGTCCTATCGCATTGCTTTTACAACTATGTGTAATTCAGATGTAATTCTGAGGGGGAAAAAAAAACAAGCCTCTGTGTTTAACCCATCGACTGTATGCACAAGATGGATTTGGCACCTGTGACATCACCCATTGGTTTCTGAAGGGGTATTTTATAACCCTAAAGCTTGGCTTTATGCTTGCCGCCATCTTTTCAGTTGTTGGAGCCAGAACATCTAAATATTGGGATACAAAGTGGACCGTGGGTGAAGTTGGGGTGGGACTACGGTGGCAGACAGGTTGACAGACCTGTCAGTCATTATTGATAGGTCTTAATGTCTTCTTAGCAGAAAAATAATTTTCAAAATAACCACCTTTGGACTGTGTGCCAGACTAAGAATTAATGATTGAGACCCCAACTTCTTGTACGGAAAATGTATTGAATTTGTATTTGAAGGTAGAAGTTGGGGGATCTCTTTGACTTAAACCAGGAATTTTTTTTTTGGAGCCTGCCACCTTGACTTCAGCTTCCTGCCCTGGTGATTGCAGCTTGGTCTAACCCTGCATCTGTATGGAGGCTCTCAAAAGCTCATCACGCCTGTTAGGCCTGGACAAATCAGGGGAGCTCCTTATGATGGGGCAGTCCTACTTCCTGTCAGTCATTTGTGTGCATAGCTTTTCTGCCATGCTTCTTCTTGTTGGTGCTTCACAACATCATTGTTGGGCTAACTAAGAGATTTGCTGATATATATATATATATATAGTGCATCTGGAAAGTATTCACACCCCTTCACTTTCCCCACATTTTGTTATGTTACAGCCTTATTCCAAAATGGATTAAATTCCTTTTTTTTCTCATCAATCTACATACAATACCCCATAATGACAAAGCGAAAAAGGTTTTGTAGAAATTTTTGCAAATTTATTAAAAATAAAAAACGGAAATATTGCATGTATATAAGTATTCACACCCTTTACTCAGTACTTGGTTGAGGCACCCTTGGCAGAGATTACAGCCTCAAGTGTTCTTGGGTATGAAGCTACAAGCTTGGCACACCTATATTTGGGTATTTCTCCCATTCTTCTCTGCAGATCCTCTCGAGCTCTGTAAGGTTAGATGGGGAGTGTCGCTGCACAGCTATTTTCAGGTCTTTCCAGAGATGTTCAATGGGGTTCAAGTCTGGGCTCTGGCTGGGCCACTCAAGGACATTCACAGACTTGTCCTGAAGCCAGTCCTTCGTTGTCTTGGCTGGGTGCTTAGGGTCGTTGTCGTGTTGAAAGGTAAACCTTCGCCCCAGTCTGAGGTCGTGAGCGCTCTGGAGCAGGTTTTCATCAAGGATCTCTCTGTACTTTGCCGCATTCATCTTTCCCTCGATCCCGACTAGTCTCCCAGTTCCTGCCGCTGAAAAACATCCCCACAGCATGATGCTGCCACCACCATGCTTCACTGTAGGGATGGTATTAGCAAGGTGATGAGAGGTGCCTGGTTTCCTCCAGACGTGACGTTTGGCATTCAGGCCAAAGAGTTCAATCTTGGTTTCATCAGACCAGAGAATCTTGTTTCTCATGGTCAGAGAGTCCTTTAGGTGCTTTCTGGCAAACTCCAAGCGGGCTGTCATGTGCCTTTTACTGAGCAGAAGCTTCCGTCTGTCCTCCCTACCATAAAGGCCTGATTGGTGGAGTGCTGCAGAGATGGTTGTCCTCCTGGAAGGTTCTCCCATCTCCACAGAGGAACACTAGAGCTCTGTCAGAGTGACCATCGGGTTCTTGATCACCTCCCTGACCAAGGCCCTTCTCCCGCGATTGCTTAGTTTGGCTGGGCGGCCAGCTCTAGGAAGAGTCCTGGTGGATCCAAACTTCTTCCATTAACGAATGATGGAGACCACTGTGCTCTTCGGGACCTTCAAAGCTGTAGAAATTTTTTTGTACCCTTCCCCAGATCTGTGCCTCGATACAATCCTGTTTGGGAGGTCCTTTGACTTCATGGCTTGGTTTCTGCTCTGACATGCACTGTCAACAGTGGGACCTTATGTAGACAGGTGTGTGCCTTTCCAATTCATGTCCAATCAATTGAATTTACTACGGGTGGACTCCAATCAAGATGTAGAAACATCTCAAGGATGATCAGTGGAAACAGGATGAACCTGAGCTCAATTTTGAGTGTCATAGCAAAGGATGTGAATAGTTATGTACATGCAATATTTCAGTTTTTTATTTTTAATAAATTTGCAAAAATTTCTATAAAACCGTTTTCACTTTGACATTATGGGGTATTGTGTGTAGATTGATGAGAAAAAAAAAAGGAATTTAATCCATTTTGGAATAAGGCTGTAACATAACAAAATGTGGGGAAAGTGAAGGGGTGTGAATACTTTCCGGATGCACTGTGTGTGTATATATATATATATATATATATATATATATATATAATTTTTTTTGGACGTGCATAGATCAACAACTGCAAAACATTTTACTGTCTTAACGGCATGAGTACAGATCCTTGGACAGAGGCTGTCATGTCAGGTGCTGGTGCATTGGAAATGGCAATCTTCATAAATACTTTACCTCTAAGTAAAAAAGGGCTTAACAGCAACAATGTTGGTATAACCAAGTGATTCACTGAAATAAATATTTTTTACATTACAAATTTTGCCAGTTTCACTTGGCAAACCCAGGCATGTGCTTGAAGGGCTATGATTACTATTCATTTACATTGGTGCTCATATATGTAATTAATGGCCAGTAACCACAAGAAGACACAGATATAGGCTGCTAGATGGGTCAGTATGAAGCCTGGGTCTATATGGTGCTAAGTTATGATGCATGTATACGTTTAAAATGCATTTCCCTAATGTTTTTTTGTGAACGGTGTGTGCAGAGAAAACATAATGGATGCCAAACCTATATTTCACTCAGTGTAGAATACATGTGTTATGTTGTCTTCACTACAGTGTAGAAGCTGCAGCTATCCAACTAGCTAAACTCTTATCTTGCAAAGTGATGACTTGAGTCGTAGCTCTACTCGCTGTTTACTGTGGCTCTTTACACCATGTTACACAGACAGTGGAAACTGAAACGAAAACAATATAAACAATCACCATTTTCTTGGTTAGCATGCATTTTTTCAAATGTAGATACATGTAAATAAAACCCTTTTAATTTCAAACAAATCAAATGCTTTTTCGTTTAAATAACTTTTTAACATTAACTTCTAAGTACAACAATGAAATGATTTACTCATGACATTGCCTCTGTGGCGTTTACAGTGTGGGTTGTCTCGTATTTCCTCAGCGTTGTAACTAAACTATCGCAAACGTTAGACAAATTCAGCCGGCTTCCTCAACATGACTGACAGGAAGTGATGACTAACACTTATCAAAATAAAAATCTTGTCAAAAATAAAAGTCCACCCATTATTATTTCTTAAAGGCAACACGTTGTGTGTTCTGTGGCAGGTGTAAACACACTAATTTACTAATGCTCTGAATATGCTCTGCGTCCGTTCATATAGAATTTATGCGTATCCCCCCAATTGTATCCGCACTATTACCCCACTCTTCCGAACCGTCCCGGCCGCTGCTCCACCCCCTCTGCCAATCTGGAGAGGGCTGCAAACTACCACATGCTTCCTCTGATACATGTGGAGTCTCCAGCCGCTTCTTTTCACCTGACAGTGAGGAGTTTCGCCAGGGGGACGTAGCGCGTGGGAGGATCACTTTATTCCCCCCAGTTCCCCCTCTCCCCTGAACTGCCGCCCCGGCCGACCAGAGGAGGTGCTAGTGCAGCGACCAGGACACATACCCACATCCGGCTTCCCACCCGCAGACACGGCCAATTGGGTCTGTAGGGATGCCCGACCAAGCTGGAGGTAACGCAGGGATTCGAACCGGTGATCCCCGTGTTGATGGGCAACGGAATAGACCGCTACACTACCCGGATGCCCCATGATTGCGTATTTTTGTTTGTACATGTTTATTATGCCATTTAACCAATAGTTTATGCATTACAACAAGGTTTTAACTGCTGAATTTGCATATCTGAATGCATTTAAAAAAGGCTTAGTCTAAATTATACTTCTGATTCCAAAATAACTTTCATTATGTTAAGCAAGTTCAGAGAGATAGAACACCAAAAGTTTTAAAGATATCAGTATTTTTAGCCATATCATCCAGCCTTAGCACTATTGGGGGGGGGGGATTACAGATTTCGTAGAGCTTTAAAGGTAGAACGAGCAGGATATTCCTAAAAATCAGTGTGTAGACTAATACAAAGATAATTCCTCTCAGTCATCACTATGACCCACTGGACATGTGTGGCAGTCCTCTGTCTTTATTTCTTTATTTTACTGTGCATGGGACATTTCTGGGCGTTAACCTTTGCGTGGCGTGGCTCTGAAAACATAGCAGCCAGATCGAGATAGTAAGCACGCATCTAAGAGGACGCTACGACTATGGCGAACGCAGCGCCGAAAAGACGCACACATAGCGAGGTGTAACGCCGAAGCTCGTTCCAAAACGAGAGTGAATTCGGGGTCGGCGTTCACCCGCTGCCGAGCACTGAGGGAGAGGATGGGAATGAAGAGTTGACGCGGAGTTGACCTGTACACTGGGATGTGTTCTGGGATGTGCGGTCTTGGGGGCGTGCGCTTCTGGTGTCGTCGAGCCGGGGAGGAGGGGCCAGCTTTGAATAATGTGTTTACAAACCGCAACTGACAGGTCTTACTCATTCTTCCCTTACATAACGTACACATAAACACACACCATAACACCATGTAGACACCCACATCCTCAAACTGCTTAGACCACCCCCCCGTGCTCTGCAAAAGCCTCCCACCACTTGAATTCGTGTGTACCATGCTATGCTGAACAGACAGCTTTACGACGAAGCTTGTGTTTGGCTCTGGCTTGTCGAAACAAGCGGAAAGAGCAGAACACAAGGTCTGAAATGTCGTCCCCGTTGCAAGGTGACAGTGGCCCCACGTGTGTGCAACGCTGACAGACATGCAACGTAACGCATACTCGCATACACACACACATGCATATATACTGTGTGGGTGTGAGATGTGCTGCTCAGATCTCATTGCTGTGGTGTTAGTGGGGACCTGCCTGTCTTTTAGACGAATGGGAAAGGAAGCTAGTCACATTGACAGAAGCTTGACTTTCATTTATTTTTTTGGGGGGACCCCCCCCCCTTTTTCTCTCCAATTGTATCCGGCCAATTACCCCCCTCTCTTGAGCCGTCCTGGTCGCTGCTCTACCCTCTCTGCAGATGACTACATGCTTCCTCCGATACATGTGGAGTCGCCAGCCGCTTTTTTTTCGCTCGACAGTGAGGAGTTTCGCCAGGGGAACGTAGTAGGTGGGAAGATCACGCTATTCCCCCCAGTCCCCCCCCCCTCCCGAACAGGTGCCCTGGCCGACCAGAGTAGGCCGCTGGTGCAGCAACCACGACACATACCCACATCTGGCTTCCCACCTGCAGACACGGCCAATTGTGTCTGTAAGGACGCCCGACCAAGTTGGTTGTAACACGGCGATTCAAACTGTCGATCCCCGTGTTGGTAGGCAATGGAATAGACTGCCACGCCACCCGGGCGCCCTGAGTTTCACTTCTGTTTGTGTGTCCGCACGCAGCGTTTTGTGGAGGGGGAGTTTGAGAGAATGGGTAAGACGTGTATATAAGTGGATCTAGGTTTGGAGGGCTGTGTATGTCAGCTTTAAAATCTCGTTTAATGCTTTGCCGTTAGCCGCCCGAGATTCGTGTGGGCGAATGGAAGGGCTGCAGGCATTCTCAAGCGGCACCCGGTTGACGTGGATCAGTCAGTGAGAGCATGTGCGGGTGTTTGTGTCGATAATGCACCATGTGCTGCTGCTCCTCCATTTCCAATATTCCTCAAACACTGTCTTCCTCTGCTGCCATGGCAACAGAAAGTGACAAACAGAAGAACTGTAGAAACACTTGGGCTTTGCGAAGCTGAATGGCAAAGCGACGCTGCCTTGATAGAAAATCAAATTACAGCCTTGGTGAATGGGCTCGCCGGCCTTCACTTGATGCCATTGTTGAAACCACTGCAAATTCAAGTGCCACAGGAATGCAGGAACAGTGTCTCGTCAGATTCATGAAGCATCACTGCCCATACGTTCTTAGCAGAGCGCCCACACTGCAAGGTATCAATTTTTGCCATTGCATCCATACCTGGCCGTTCATGGTAAGTTGAAAATTAACAAATAAAGATGCCTGGACCAAAGTATGCGACCGCACTTTTCAGCAATACACTTGGGATTGATTTTCAACATCAGGTGGCGCACGTAAACACACCTGCTTGAGGTTACCAGAGCAAGTAGCATAAATCGACTAGTCTTGCACAAAAAAAATAAAATATATACGTATATATATTTTAACAGGTGGAATACACAGTGCTAGTATATTTGCAGGTTTAGCAGCGTTCATTTTGTGGCATTGTGCTGGCTAACACTGTCAGGCAAATAAGAGAGCTCACCTATCCTCCATATCAAGATGCTTTGATGGAGGTTTATTCAGTTATTTTTTCCTATTTATTTATCCTTACTTGCACACTTTTTTTGCTTACAAGATCCTTCACCCTCAACCATGTCCTCTGAGCGGATCATCTCTACAGCCCTCCCTGTCCTCTCCCCTCCTCTGCATTCTCAGTTTGTCGATGCACCAACTTGGGCCACTGCTGCTACGACAGGGCTGCTCCTGTTTCTGCAAATAGTGGACTGTGCCCACTGCATGTATGAATGATTTGAAGAGGTAGGGAGGACAAGCAAGAAAAGAATTAACACCGAATCAAGGAGAGAAAAAAAAGACTATTGTTGTCGGATGATTTTAGGCAAGGTTTAGATGTGTGGCAACAGGCATATGCAGATTATCATTCCCAGAAATAACGAGAAATCGGATCAGTAGTTGTTGGGAGTGGCTAGGGTAGTGTAGAAAGCCATTAAAGAAACCCACTAACAAAACGGCGCTCCGGTATTAGCATTAAGTTATTCTGGCTGTGGTCGCCCTGCAGAGGAGAATCTGTAAGATGACTGCACAGATTGCCATGGTGACAGGCTGCTGAGACGGAGAGCGAGAGGCTGCTCTTGCTGCTTTATCTTTTCAAAAAGTACTGATATTTATTTATTTATTTTTTTCCGTCATGATTTTAGAAATGTAAGAGATTTTGGAAATACTGAGCATTTCTTTTGGAATGAAACGAATTTGTCGTCATAGGTAAACAATCCTATGCAGTATACAGTGGTCATGGGGAGAAAAAAGGTAGCGGGTATCTCAGTGTAGTCATGCCATGCCTACTGTGGCCATGACGGATGTTTAAAACCATTCATCTTCTATTGGAACATTACTAAGGCTGTGTTCGTCGCAATCGTTTACTTTTAGTCCACCCATCCGTGGTCTGTAATTGGTGGTGAAATATGGGCCAGACTTGCCCACTCCTCAACACGGTAATTCTTTTGTTTATTGGTATCGCTGTTCGAAGCAACTGCTGTTCCCCGAGATCCTCATAACTGAAGTCCCATACTTGTCTCGTTTAGTTAGCTAGAATTGGAATCAGCCAGGCAAGAGGCCTAGTTGTGTTGAGCTTTTTATTTTCACCCCTACCTCCCTGTTATTTAAGCCCAGGATTAATAGCCACTCTGTATTTCGCTAAGATCACCGTTCGGTTCCTGCTCTCTTGCTACAGGAGCAGTCATGAATAGCGGTACATGTGAGGAGACACAAACCCAAACACACGCACGGTACCCTTGCACATCGACTGACCTTCTACCTCTCCTGCTTTCAGTCAGTTGTGCCATGTGAATGCTAGGCATCCAGAAGGATGGCTCGTGTCCTGTGTAGCATGTGCGCGCTAGTCCGTCATAAACAAGTCCCCCCTTCTAAGTCAAGGGGCATGTGTCAGTGGCCGTATGCAAGCCTGCCTGACATTCAGCCCGATTTTAAAACCTCGGAGGCCGTGGTTAAGAAACGGCATGTCTGTTGCCGGTGTTTCTTGCAGGAAATGAACTAGAACTGCATAGTCAGTTTTTGTTTTTGTTTTTTTTGCAAACAGCCAAGCAGGATACTATTCCCAACAAGTGCCTTGAAATGCAGGTATGTTTCAGGTTTGGAGCTGGAGGTTTGCGGTTTTTAAAAAAAAAAACATTTTGAATGTGAAGATTTTTTTTTTTAAACAGTCCAGAGCTGGTTACCTTGACAACAACAGTGAGTGAGTGAGTGAGTGAGCGAGCGAGCGAGCATGTGAGCCGAGCTCGATGCAGCATGGCTGTGTCTGTGCTGAACAAACAAGTGCTGCCTGCTAACTGTGTCACGAGGGCTGCTGTCGCCGTTGCTGCCTTCTCAATGCAGCCCCCCCCCACCCCCACCCCTATTTCTCTGCCTTCATTTAATGTAGGCCTTTTATTTAGCAGGTTTGTTGTTTGACTGGTATCCACCCCACCCCTCCCAGCCATCTGGCTGCCTCACCTTCTCATCTTTCCTTATCTAGAAGGTTTTTTTTTCCCTTTGGTGTTTCTCAGCTTCTCCATTCTTTTCTGTATCTCCTCCTCAGTGCTTTATCACAACTGCTCATTCCCAGCCTCCAGGCTGGAACTTTACCGTGTACTACTGTTTGGCAGTAAGATAACTTGCCCGCGATAGACAGAGAATGGGATATGTGTCTACGTTTGGTGCTCTCGGTAGAGGTGAGGGGAGTGTCTGTGTGCCATGGTTTCTCCCTGCAGAGGCCAGGCGGCCTGATCAATAATGCAGATGTTTTTGAAGAGGTGGGGGAGACAGACAGTTTTCATCCCCCTTCTCTTCCCGCTATCCCCCCCATCCCCCTTTTCCTCTCCTCCCCTGCCCCACCCTTCAGTGTCAGGTTTCCCCTCCAGTGTTTGGGCCTAGCAGATAGGATGACTGAATCTAATTAGTGAGTTATTACAATATGGTCTGATACCTGATGCTCTGACATACAACAGCCTGGACTTGGGCTGTCATATCAAGCGTCTGCTGCTTCCTGTCTTCCTGGCTCTGTCTTTACATGAGGTGGTTCATCATTGCCACCCTGGTAGCCAACTGTATTCAGTTCCACACATACGACCCCTCCACTCACAGTATACCTTTATCAGGGTAATAGAAATGTAGGGTTAAATGGCGTCAAGAACAGATGGGGTAGAATTTAGACAGAAAAAAATGTCAGGTTTAGTACCATTTTTTTTATGTTTGACTCGTGGAATCGGTTGGCAGAACAAATGTTTTGAAATCGATTTCAGTGTATTATTTTTTACCATCACAGACACCGCCTCAGAGAATGCTTCTTTTTTCAGCATACTATCTTCTCTATGTATGCTCCTCGGTGAGGATATTTGAACATTTGTCAAAACATTGTTCAAGGGTGTGTTGCAGGGTAAAAATTGAACGTATTAGCAGCATTTTAAAGGGTTGTGAAAGATTTTTTTTTTTTTTTTTGTGCTGCGTATAGGCCTGGAGAACTTGGATAGTAGAAGTAAACCAGAAGATCTCTTGCCAGGTGTATGACCCCTTCTCCGATGCTCGAACTTGGTGACGAACCATCCCTTTTTTTAACCTATCGGGAGAAAACAAAATATGGAGACGTTGCCTACGTATCTCCCCCTTCTCCGGTGCTCGGACTTGGGTGAAAAACCAGCCGAGGAGTTAGCACTCAATTGCAGTATAAAACAGGTTTTTGAAAGGTTTTGAATCACCGCAACCACGATAGGTCCTTGATCATACAGTCATAACTGTGCACAAACATTATTGGGCCGAGTAGCTTGTGAGATTAGCAGCGGACAGTTACACACAAACGGACAGAAAAAATAGTGTCTTCCTGCGCATAAGTCAGTTGAGCGGGTAATATGGAGGGGAAAAGATTAATATACAGTGCTCAAGCCAAAAAATCTACCGAATCAAAAACATTTTGCCTGTCAGTCTGTTGATGTGCAGCCTCCTAGGTGGACCCTCGCACGAATGCGACCACGTCTTGATACTTGCACTTTGCAAAAAGAAGGTTTGCAACGCGACCATTTTGGTCACAGTCTAATAGCTCTGCCTTCTATACTGTTCCAGAAAATCACAGTCAGGTCAGCTCTGGCTTCAGACGAGAGAGAGAGAGAGAGAGAGAGAGCAGCAGTGGTCGAGCGAGGTAGAGAGTGAATAAAGAGACTGTAGTGAGAACAAACGTTTTTCAAAGGTTTTGAATCACCGCAACCACGAGAGAGAGGTTCTTGATCATATATAACTGCACAAAAAATATTAGAATGATAGGTCCAGTAGTATGTGAGATTAGCTGCAGACACACACACACACACACATGATCCCCTCCGAACTACCGCCTGGCGGAGAGAATGAACCGCTTGCCACACACCCATCATTTTATGTTACCGGGTTGACAAATGTATATATGTAGCTGGTCTGCCTGATTTTGGCACGTGCAAACATTCTGACATTTTCAGCATCATAATCCTGCAAATTATTTCAGGTACCCACCTAAATAGCCACTGCAACCTCTTCCAAACACACGACAATTTCTTAACAAAGTCCTGCTGTTTGCTTCTTTGCGTTGTTTAGGCAAACAGAAAGTGCCAATGCACCTTTTCAGTGATTCGTCAAAGCAGTTTGAGTTTAAAATTCAAGCTAGCTACTCCATGTTATTCACCGAAGACAGGTAGCAGAATCCTTCTGTGGAAAGACACAAGTTTGACTGGTGTGATCAGAATCAGCTTTTTTGGCCAAATGTGCCTATACACACTTCCTACACTTACTGCTCTGTGCGTTCCATCAGTCATATTCAGCAGGCTGAAAAGCCCTTGGTAGCAAGAAGTCAACGCAAAATGAAAAATCATTCTTGCCATGTCAGTCTAACCAAACTTTACCAGGATCTTGAACGCCGGTGCTTTTAGTTTGTTGAACAACGGTGCTGACTGCTTATTGTCCCTCTAGTAACAGTTGACCCTCACTGGTACTGCTTTGCGTAAACGTGTCTTGTCAGACCAAGAAGTGCTCGGATCCATTATTATGTGCCAGTTTCTCTCATGCAGAACTTAATGTGTCGTGCGTTTGGACACCACCGAAGCTAGTCAGTGTTTGTTTTATAAAACGTGATTGCCGTGCTGCATAAACAGGCACGCGTGTGAGCGAGCGTCCGTGCTCGCTCGTGGCGTATGTGGGTGTGCTCTTTGACACGCATTATGAATGCAGACAGAGGTTAGCACCGCAGTCCAAGGTCGCCTTTCAGCTCGTGCTGATGTATTTTCTGATAGGACGACCAGACACAAGACTAACTGGAGGGCTTCACCATCGCCCTGGGGGGGTCACAGGATGTGCATGTGTATTGGTGTGAGTGTGCCTGTCTGTATGTGTCTGTGACTGGCTCATAGTCCAGATTTCTCCGATAGAGGCAACAATGATGCCATATTTGTGGAAATGGCAGCGCTTCCTGTAATCTGATGCCTATGGGAGGCAGAGGGGGGACTGTAGAGTGGGGGAACGAGAGAGGAGGAGCAGGATAAAAGATGGCTGTGCCTCGAGGCCTGCATTACAACCCCCGTCTCCTCCTTAATCGCTCACTACCCAGTGGCACACACAGGCCATGTTCTCTCTTGCTCTCGCATGCAAGAAAACACATGGCATGGCACCACTGTTTATGCACATAGGACCAGTTCTTGCTTTTCTACCTGACAACATGCAAGGCAAGCAGTACCCACGGTGTCTAGTTTTGTTTGTTTTCTTTCTGCACAGCAGAGGATTGGCTCTACTCTGCCAATTGCGGTTTGTCCATTTCAACTACACTGCTGCCAAAACTCAAGAGGTAGGACTATTTTCAAGCCTTCAACGTCAGCCACTCATAAGCAGAGATAAATCGGGAGAACTGTGAACGCCTCAGGGTGCTGTGGCCATATCAGGTTTAGTTTGTATTGTGATGTTGATGCTGCTGCTTTGTTGACGAGGAGCATACTGACGGCTAGTTTCGGGACCAGTTCTGCTCCAACTAAACACTCCTCCTCTTTGGTAAAGAGAATTGATCCCTATCTGCAGTGTTGGTCTGTCCTCTTCAAAGGCATCTATTGAAGGTCGGCGGTGAAACCAGGGCCCTTCTCGCCTTCTCTCACTCTTGAGCAGTGCTTTGAAGAGCTTGTTGGGGAGCTGCCTTGAATGCATACAGATGTGCCAAATCCATCCTCTCCTATGCACAAATTCCACTTTTCTCCCCCCCACATGTGGCAACACTGCCTACCCTAAGATGGAGTCTGGGTTAGGTTTCCTTCTTGGTTTTTGTTTTGCTGTTTTACATCTCTTCTTAAAACATTCCGCCGACATTTCAGCCATTAGGTAACAGGAACATGCCCAGCACACACGCAGATAAAAATGGATCATGGTGCAGACTAGTTGTCATGGTGATGTTGAAATAGGATTGTGTGAGTTTCTGTGTCATTCTTAATGTTTCGCCGTAAGTCTGTATTGGGAAGGCAGGGGTTTGCTTTTTTGTGTTTTTGGTCGTAGTTGAATTAAAAGGAGACAGGCTTGTTGAGGCACCTCTGACATTTGAGCACTTCCATTCTTTAAATTGTGAGCAGATATCACATAGCCCTGGTTGAAATAACCTCCGAATGTGGGAGTGTTTGCTTGGGAGCCTTGTCTTTCTAATTAGCTCACCTTGCCTTCAGTGCCTCGCTTCTGGTATCTTAAGATTCGTGCTATCTTGTGTTGAAGTTATGACCTCTGAAACAGTGTATGTGGGCGTGCATGTGCATTTATTGCCTTCTTGCACTCCTGTAGTGATGCTGAGTCAAAGTTAATGAGTTTGGAATTAGTCATTACTAAAGAGCCTATCAGTGCTTCACAGTGTGCATCAACTCCATCCATGTAAACACACCTGGTTATGGGACAACCTTCTCTCACTGGGGAAGTGTTTGGTAAACAACTGAAATGGGCAAATTTGTGCATGTTGGCAATCAGTTGACAGCCTAATCTTTCAGCAGTTTCAAGCTTTTTGCAGAAATGTAGTACTACTTCTAGAAGATTTGAGAGGAGATTAGACTTGGAGAATTGACAGCATATTCACCCTTTAAATAGATACACAGGACCAAAGTCTTGATTTGAAAACCAACATTGCAATTTGTTTTTGTATTTTGATTATTATGGAGGGGATAATAATACTATGCATTTGGTCACGCACGTGTGTGTGTTTGTGCGTGCGTGTGTGCGTGCGAGACTGTCCGCAGCTAATCTCGCAAACTACTGGACATATCAGCCTAATTTTTTTTTTTTTGCACAGGTCTGACTGTATATGATAAACAACCTCTCTTTGTTATGGTGATTCAAAACCTTCGCAAAACGTTTGTTTTTGCTATCGCTACTCCCTCTCTTCATTCACTGTCTAGCTCACTAGAGCAACACAGCTCTCTATCGCTGACCAGTCTAAGTCAACAGTGTGCATGCATGAGCCACATCTATGACGGTTGACTCGGATCCGAGTGAGATGCCCTTGGTGGGCCTCCATACCCAGTATGCCTTGCTGTCCAAAGATACCCGAGGGCCGAGTACCAAAGCAGCAGAGAAACAAGCCAACAATGGTTTTACAATTTCCATATGCTATTTCATCATTAAATATACTTCTGAGAATTTTTTTAGGCGAGCAATCAGCTGTGTAGATTTGGAATATTGGCAGTTTTACGAAAATTGCGAAATCCTGCAAATCCTCTGCATCTTCCTCTGTCATGCCAGCCACCTGCATGTCCTCCCTCACCACATCCATAAACCTCCTCTTTGGCCTTCCTCTTTTCCTCTTCCCTGGCAGCTCCATGTTCGGCATCCTTCTCCCAATATACCCAGCATCTCTCCTCCACACATGGCCAAACTAGGGCTGTCAGTGACTATTACAAATTCGAATATATAACCGAATTGTAAAAAAAAAAAAAAAAAAAAAGACATTCGAGTGTGAAAATATTTTGGTGGGGGGGGGGGGAGCAGCGCTGCGGCTGTCTGCCTCGCGAATTCTCGCAAGGGCCTTGGCCGCTGCACTGAATACGCCGCATGATGGACAGGAGTCACACAACATCACTTACATTGGCTAAAAATGAAATTTATGTCGAGCTAAAATGAGCGAATAGTTCCAACAGCAACCGTGTGGTAAAGTTGGCGGCGAGTTCACGACCCAGCTCGGCTGCAGAGAGGGTGAGTTTCACTCTGAACAATCTAAAAAGCCCCGTTTGGAAATGCTTTGGATTTTGGTCAGAAAATGGAAAAATTGTGTGGAACCTCGAGATAGTCGTATGCAAGCTATGTAAGCTGCAGTTAGCTTACCATTCCACCTCCATCTGAGGGCACGTCTTGAAAATAACCCATAAATTACGACTCATTCATCTCGCTCCGAGAGACGGCGCGTTCTCATTTCTCACTCTAGCACCAACCACGGTGTACAGAGAGAGAGGTTTATCTTCTTTAAATTAAGTTTTATGGTAGAGGACATTATTTTATTTGTTTATTTTGTAATGTGTAGGTATGTAGATCTTTTAAAAGATATGTTTACATTGAAATAAATATACCTGTACAAGTAGTTATGTCTCTCGTATTGGTTTGCCCTCTTATGGCCATAATGTTTAAAGATATATTCAAATGGGTTCGAACCTATGTGTGTGGGTTTTTTTTTAAGAAGAACTAATTGAATGTCATTTTTGGCCAATTTTGACAGCCCTAATCTAAACCATTTCAATCTCGCCTCTCTTGCTTTGTCTCCAAGCCGTCCAACCTGAGCTGTGCCTCATTCCTAATCTTGTCCTCCTTTGTCACTCCCAATGAAAATTTCAACATCTTTATCTCTGCCACCTCCAGTTCTGCCTCCTGTTTTTTGTCAGTGCCACTGTCTCCACACCATACAACACAGCTGGTCTCACAAACGTCTTGTAAACCTTCCCTTTAACTATTGTTGGTACCAATCCGTCCATTATCCAAACTGCTTATCCTTACTCAGGGTCACAGGACGCTGGAGCCTCTCCCAGCAGTCATTGGGCGGCAGGCGGTGAGACACCCTGGACAGGCCGCCAGGCCATCACAGGGCCTTGCTGGTACCCTTCTGTCGCAAATCACTACTGACACTTCTCCATCCGCTGCACTCTGCCTACACTCTCTTCGTCACCTCTCTTCCACTCCCCGTTACATTGAACAGTTGACTTCAAGCATTTAAACTCATGCTTTCATCACCTCTATTCCTTGCATCCTCGCAATTTCGCTGTCCTCCCTCTCGTTCACGCATATGTATTCCGTCTTGCTCCTACTGACTTTCATTCCTATTCTCTTCAGTGTATACTTCCACCTCTTCAGGCTCTCCTCCCCTCTGTCTTCGCTTTATGCCGCATCTCCTTGTTCTCCTGTCTACTTTCTTCATCTCTCTGACTATCCCACTTCTTTTTTGCCAACCTCTTTCTCTGTATACTTTACTGTACTTCCTTATTCCACCACCAAGTCTCCTTGTCTTCCTTCCTCTGTCCAGGTGACACACCAAGTACCTTCCTAGTGGTCTCCCTCACTATTTCTGCAGTGGTTCCTAGCCATCCAGCAGGTCTACACTACCACCCAGTGCCTGTCTTAACTCCTCCCCGAACTCCACACAACAGTCTTCCTTCTTCAACGTCCACCATTTGATCCTTGGCTCTGCCTTCACTCTCTTCCTCTTCTTGGTCTCCAAAGTCATCCTACAGACCACCGACGCTGCCTAGCTACGTTCTCCCTTGTCACCACCTTGCAGTCACCAATCCCTTTATCATCGCACCTCCTACATAAGATATAGTCCGCCTGTGTGCACTTTCCTCCACTCTTACACACCCTGTGTTCCTCCCTCTCTTGAAATATGTATTCACCACAGCCATTTCCATCCTTTTTCACAAAATTCACCTCCACATCTGTCCTTGCACATTCCTCTTGTGTGTTTATGAAATCAGTACTGATGAGTAATGTTGTCGATTGAATCAGTAAAGTCCTCTCTGTGTACTATATTGTTTTTGTTTTTTTGAACCGTGTATTTTGAGTAGATTAGAATATTAGAAACCCTGCTTAGGTTCAAGTTCAACTTTATTATCATGTGTATTGGAATACAATGAAATTCTTCTCTGGCTCTCTCTGCCTTAACACAAAGGACACAAGGATGCATAATTCCAAAAAGAAAAAAAAGAAAAAAAAAGGCTGTATTTACTTTTTCAGGTCGCCAACTGACGTCACGATACGTCACTTGGAGGCCAGAAAAAACAAAACAAAACAAAACTATTTCACTGCCTCGAGAGATGCAGGAACAACTGCAGGTGTTTTTCGTGTGCCTCCCTGTGTAGATAGACAGAGCTGTTGGTGAGTTTTCCCTTTAAACTGGTACTCTCTAACTTTTCCATATTGTCCGTTTTGTTACTATCTGTCACTGACTATGGTAAAACAATAATGGTTCAGCCCAGCCTCAATTCATTTTAAAAACCATTTGGTATGGCACTTTCCATCAAAAAGCTTCAAGCTGCACCTATGAACCATGATATGAACTGACGTGCTTTACTTAAGTCAGCAATGATTAGTCCACCAGAGAGGATAGGCGGAAATTTCTCTCTCATGGACCAACAAGAGAGAAGCACTGCTTGGTCTAATGAAAATAGTATATTAACACAAGATAGTAATGGACATTAATTTAGCTAGCAAGCAGTGGTATAGATACTGCAGAACTTCCTCTGTGGTGGACCAACAAGAGAGAAACATCAAAAATGGTCAACTAATGTCAGATAGTACTCTAACACAGTGGAAATATTTCAGATTGCCACTTAGAGGGAAGTGCAGCCTGAAGGGGACAACAACAGACTATTCATATTTCCACCAAGGTCATAGTTAGCTGTGATAAAAACTTTGTATATGCCAAAATTGGTCAACAAATGTGTTGCTCTCCTTCCAAACACTGCGGTTTCATGGATTAAACCAAAAAGTGTTTTGGTAAGAAAAGATAGATTGAGCTCTGTAACCGTTAGTAATGCTTGCTTTTTTTTCTTTTCTTTTTTTTTGTGTCGCATATTATTAAGACAGGAAATATTTCATTAAAATTGGGATGTTTAACAACTGATTTTTGAATGATGTAATTCTCCACAACCAGTCCATTCCTAGAGTGAACTACCAAGACGATATCTATAGTAGGGCTATCAGATTGAAGCTTTAGATTCAAAACTACTTCAATGTTGAAAAAGAATTGTGCTCTCATCTTAAATTGTACTTCAAACATAAAATTCATCGCTGTTGATACATTATTTTTCATTTAGACAGTTCAAAATAAAATGTAATTTCATTGTGTATGTAGTGTTCTTTGTTTTTGTCTTTATAAAAAATGAAATTGATGTCTGCTTGAGATTTGGTCGTTGATTTGTTGCTGGTGAATTATCTTCGCAGCGGTTTGCCTCCAGCCTATTACGTTTAACACGTTGGTACACTGTATCCTAGTGTGTTGGTTCTTAGTTTTGATCAAGCATTTTATTATCCGTTACAGATGCAGGATCAGATGGATTTCACGTGTTTTGTCCATCTGTAAATTGTTAGTAAACATTTGAACTGGAAAACTTTTTGCATTGTCTATACCATATTTCCTGGACTACAAGTCACACCTGAGTATAAGTCACAGTTGCACTCCGCAAAAAGAGCATTGTTGTGAGGTAAAAAACATGCATGTCACTTCGGTGTATGTCGCATTTATGTGGTGGTACCATAGAAATTAAATGAGCAGAATGGACATTCCCATTCAAATCAACAGGATTTTCAGAGCAGTGGCCATTTTTATTTGAACCCCTGCCATTGAAAAGAACTGTAACAGTTTTAGCGGGCTAACTTCTGTATGAACCGAGTTGCAGCAAGTCGCCCACCTTTTTTCCCTTTTCTCCATGTCGGGGACTCACTGGAGTGAGCTTTTGCAGTAACGACCAAAAAACAAGCAGAATTCAGAACCTCAGAATTGCATCTCTGCTCTTTGCAGATGATGTAGTTTTGTTGGCTTCATCAGAACGCGACCTCCAGCATGCACTGGGGTGATTTGCAGCTGAGTGTGAAGTGGCCGGGATGAGAGTCAGCACCTCCAAGTCTGAGGCCATGGTTCTCTACCAGAAAACGGTGGCTTGCTCCCTCTGGGTTGGGGATGAGTTGTTGCCTCAAGAGGAGGAGTTCAGGTATCTCAGGGTCTTGTTCACGGGCGAGGGTAGTGTTGAGTCTGCTCCTTTAGTAGGATGGAGCAGGGGATTGACAGGCGGATTGGTGCAGCATCAGCAGTAATGCGGACGCTGTACCGGACCCTTGTGGGGAAGAGGGAGCCGAGCTGGAAGGCAAAGCTCTCAGTTTACCAGTCAACCTTTGTTCCAACCCTCACCTATGGTCATGAGCTTTGGGTAGTGACATAAAGGGTAAGATCGCAGATACAAGCGGTTGAAATTAGTTTCCTCCGTAGGGTGCCTGGGCTCAGCTAAGGGTAGGGTGAGGAGCTCAGACATCCGGAGGGAGCTCGGAGTAGAGCCACTGCTCCGTGTTGAAACGAGCCAGTTGAGGTGGTTCGGGCATCTGATTAGGATGCCTCCTGAGCGCTTTCCTTTGGAGGTTTTCTGGGCACGTCCAACTGGGAGGAGACTCCGGGGTAGACCCAGAACTTGCTGGAGGGACTACCTGTCCAATCTGGCCTGGGAATGCCTTGGGACCCCCCAGGAGGAGCTGGAGGGTGTTACTGGGGAGAGGGACATCTGGAGTGCCCTACTTAGCTTGCTTCAACTGCGACCCGAACCTGGAAAAGCGGCTGAAGATGAGATGAGAGTAATTTCGTACTGTGCCATCTCTGTCTGTATGGTTTACCAATTGAGTATCATTTATATGCTGAAATTTTTGTGTTTTTCAAGGCTCATGTTATATTGTTCAGACGTTTGTGTTGATTAATCTTTGCCGTACAGCATGTTTTTTTTTTAATGTTTAAACACTGATTTTGTTGGAAGTACCAGTAACTACATGTTAAATTTTATTGACCGTTTATATTTTTATTCTTGTGAGTGGTTGTGTAGGTAGGGGCCCCAGTGCACTGCTTTGCCCGGGGGCCTTAATGCTGTTAAGATGGCCCTGTCTGTAGTGACGCCCGACCAAGCTGGGGGTAATGCGGGGATTCGAACTGCCGATCCCCGTGTTATTCAGCGTCTGTGGTCCTTTTGCTCTGCTTCTACACATCGATGGAATGTTCTGGCATCATCTTTAGGAAAAAATGTGGTCTGACACGAGATGGTTGTCACATTTTGATGCTGGTCATGCTCTGTATGGGGGTTTCGAGAACATTGAACATGCACTGGATTCTGTATCAGCTGACACTGAACAGGAAGTGAATTCAAGGCGAAAGGTAGAAGCATGGAGCGAGAAAATGGAGAACCTGGAAACAATCTTTCTCACAACATTCTTGAAAGAGTGAACAAAACAAGTAAGGTCCTGCAGTCAGAGGATGTGAACATACTTGTTGCCATGAATTTTCTTGAGTCTCTGAAAACCTATCTTCAGGAAATTAGAGACAAATTTAGTGAATACGAATTGAAAGCCAGGAGTAGGTGTCCAGATTCAGATTATAGCAATGTGAAAACACGGGAACGTAAGCAAAGTGTGTCTTACTAGATATGACGGATCAGAAGAAGAGGTACTTCTCAGTAAAAGTGAAAAGTTCAAGGTGGAAACATTCTGTTATCCAAAGGAGTTGAATCAAGTGAATCAAACATTCTGTTCTGGACTCTCTAATCTCTGACCCGACAAAACGTACAGAAGCTAATTCATTGATTGGAAATCTGTTTCCCTTCTTCAGTGAATTGAAAACAATTGGTTCTGATGAGCTAAACAATAAGTGTCAACATCTGAATATGGTGACCTTTTAAATGAATGGGAACATCTCAAGCACCACATGGGTCTTGATGAAAATTGTGAGACTCTCCCTGCATTGTACAGAAAAAAATAATTTCGGACAACTTGAAATCTGTGTTCCCCAATGTTGAAATTGCACTCAGTGTTCATGTGCATGATGGTGACCAACTGCAGGAGAACGTTCATTTTCAAGACTGAAACATATAAAAAAATCAGCTTTGCAGCACAACGGGGCAGCAGCGTTTGAACTGGCTTTCACTCATGTGTAAGGAAAATAACATCCTGAAGACCACTGACTTCAAGCCAGTTATAAAGCAATTCTTTGCAAAGAAATTTCACAAATGTTTGTGTTGAACAGTTGATTAATAATAAATAATTCATAGTAATTTCATACCCCAAACGAAGGCATCCAGGAGGCATCCTAATCAGATGCCCAAACCATCTCAACTGGCTCCTTTCGATGCGAAGGAGCAGTGGCTCTACTCCAAGCTCCCTCCGGATGTCCGAGCTCCTCACCCTATCTCTAAGGCTGAGCCCAGACACCCTATGGAGGAAACTCATTTCAGTCGCTTGTATCTGTGATCTCACCCTTTCGGTCACTACCCAAAGCTCATGACCATAGGTGAGGATTGGAACGAAGATTGACTGGTAAATTGAGAGCTTTGCCTTCCGGCTCAGCTCCCTCTTCACCTCAACGGTCCGGTACAACGTCCGCATTACTGCTGATGCTGCACCAATCCGCCTGTCAATCTCCTGCTCCATCCTACCCTCAATCGTGAACAAGACCCCAAGATACTTGAACTCCTTCACTTGAGGCAACAACTCATCCCCAACCCCGGAGGGAGCAATCCACCATTTTCCAGTAGAGAACCATGGCCTCAGACTTGGAGGTGCTGACTCTCATCCCAGCCATTTCACACACAACTGCAAACTGCCCCAGTGTGTGCTGGAGGTTGCGTTCTGATGAAGCCAACAAAACCACATCATCTGCGAAGAGCAGAGATGCAATTCTGAGGTTCCCAAAACAGACACACTCCTCACCTTGGCTGCGCCTTGAGATCCTGTCCATGAATATTACAAACAGATTTGAGCGCCTTCCTTTGGAGGTTTACTGGGCATGGCCAGGAGACCCCGGGGTAGACCCAGAACTCGCTGGAGGGACTACATGTCCAATCTGGCCTGGGAACGCTTTGGGATCCCCCAGGAGGAGCTGGAGGGCGTTGCTGGGGAGAGGGACGTCTGGAGTTCCCTACTTAGCTTGCTGCCACCGCGACCCGACCCTGGAGAAGCGGCTGATGATGAGATGAGATGAGAGCAAACAAGCAGTGGCATAATACGAACATTTACGGCCCCACTGATGTGTGTTGGCACCATAACAACTACTCAAATGACCACAGCAAACAGTTCAGTGTCCATTCTACTGTCATTCAGTTTCTATGAGTGGTACAATATTTTCAATTGAGTCACAAGATTAAACACTGCCGTCTAGTGGCCGTGGTAGAAATGCAGTGTATTCCATCCATCCATTATCCAAACCGCTGATCCTGCTCTCAGGGTCGTGGGGATACTGAAGCCTATCCCAGCAGTCTACATCCGACAAAATTACATTGTATAAATCGCTTGGAAATGTATGTCGCAGGCCCAGCCAGACGACTTAAAAAAAAAAACAGCAACTCAGTCTGGGAAATCCCGTAATTAGATCAATGTGCGCAGATTGCGTCGTTCTGTGACAAGGCTGCCAGTGTCGGAGCAGAGCAATTTGTACGATGCTGCACCTGGCCTAAATTGAATTTATTAATGACCAAAATAATGATTAAGGTTTGAATTTATCCGAATTTCTATCATTCTAATAGGCCCGGATTTGAATTTAATTTTATGAGATAATTGACGGCCCTAATCTATATGGGAGGATATTTGCCCTGTCTGGTGTCTATTTTAGAGAGGGGGAGGGAGCGAGGCGGAGAGACATCTGGAGATGAACTGTGCATATTTCCTTTCATCCTCTTTCCATCAGACAGGGTGGCTTGGGGGGCTCTGCCACATTTCTCTGCAGCAGCCAGTCTTCGTCTGAGAACTTTTGCCTGGATTTAAAACACTGAGCTTGAGCCCCCTCTGAGTATTAGTTGTTTTTGTGAGGCTAATGAAGTCCTGTCAAAGCCTTGATTAGATCACTGTCGTAGAATTTTGCTGCAGAAAATCGAGGGTGAAGTGCCTGACATATTCACGTATCCCCTGTGTTTTGTACACTATAGCATTTTATGAGGCCATTGCATGAGGATTAGTCACTTTGACATCTAATTGGAGACGCTACTGTGTGGGACATCCAAACTCTCATGTCATGAGCTGTAAAGTAATATCTGTAACTATCCAGCACATTCAAAACTACGTATATATATATATATATATATATATATATTGTATAACCTACCTCTTTCAACAAGCAAGGAAGCATAGGAAATCGGACAATGGAAGTGCATCCGCGTCTCTGTTAATGACAAATATTGCAAACTGTTTTTAGAAATCTGCAGGGAATGTTATTGTATTACATGTTTCGTATGAGATAAGACTTAGGAGACCGGTGCCGGCTGCCTCATAGCAACAGCTTGCCCCTTTCCAACCCCTGCTGCGTGTGCAAAAAACTATTCAAAAAGCCCTCCTGTTTTAGAAGGAATTACAATAGAATCTCATCCGCCCACACTTCATGGGAGTTGATGCCATTTGCAAGGATATGATTGTCCAAGCAATGAAATGTACACTTTTTTTGCCAGCCCTCAATCAGCACGTATAAAACATGAATTTATCCAAAATCTAAATCTCTCCTAATAATCTAATCCGTCATTTGAAGAAAAAAAAAAGCTTTTGGTAGTGAAGGTATTTTCCAGCAGTTACTCGTGTTTTGAATTTTTTCATCGGGTGCATTTGCGGCTCATTACTTCCCTGTGTATTATTTAGTATACCAGGCTATGTGGAAGTGGGACAGGAAAAGTATGGTCTCCCAGCTCTCAGTTGAACAGGTGCATTGAAGATACTGTCTTGTGGCTGGTCCTTTCTAGGAGATTTACCCGTCTACGCTTTTAAGTTCCCCGCTCCTCTAGGTGTAGCTGCCATCCCTTACGATAGGTTTGATATCAGTCCAACTATGAGAAATGGATTGCTTGGGCATCCGGGTAGCGTAGCGGTCTGTTCCGTTGTCTACCAACATAGGGATCTTGGGTTTGAATCCCCGTGTTACCTCCGGCTTGGTTGGGTGTCTCCACAGACACAATCGGCTGTGTCTGCGGGAGGGAAGCCGGATGTGGGTATGTGTCCTGGTCGCTGCACTAGTGCCTCCTCCGGTCGGTTGGGGAGCCTGTTCGGGGGGAGGGGGAACTGGGGGGAATAGCGTGGGCCTCCCACGTGCTACGTCCCCCTGGTGAAACTCCTCGCTGTCGGGTGAAAAGAAGCGGCTGGCGACTCCACAAGTATCAGAGGAGACGTGGTAGTCTGCAGCCCTCCCTGGATCAGCAGAGGGGGTGGAGCAGCGACCGGGAGGGCTCGAAAGAGTGGGGTAATTGGCTGGGTACAATTGGTGAGGAGAAAAAGGGGGGGGGGTAAGGCTTGTTGTGTGTTATATGAAGAAGTGCCATCATACTACTTGGTTAAGCCATGGCAGTCTTGGCACTCCAAAAGTTGTGTGCTTTCAGTAGGGTTGGGTACCAAACTCGATACTTTTAACAGTACTGACTGAATTGCGTCAGCACTACCGTAACTACAGACATGCAACTCGCAGTTATATTTGCCATTGCTTCTTTTAGACAGAATAAGTTAAACGCTATAGTTTAACCGCTCATTAACATCAGCGGTCTTGCAGTGATAAACATAGCGTTAGCTAGCTTTGTGGATAACCTAATTTAGCGATGGACAGCATTACAAGCTGTAAGCGATGTTGCCAGTGGGACGGTTGTTTGTTTACTCGTTAGAACCGCCACATTGTTTCATAAATAAACATACAATTAAGTTTGTCAACAGCTTAGCCTACGCCACTCAACTAACCGTGACGTTAAACGTAGCTTCGATGTTTAACTGATGGCGCCCGCTTCACATTACCGCAGCAGAACCAGGCATGGCCGACATCAATGTTGTCAGGCTTATTTAGGCCAAGAGGAGAAGTAATGGGGGACATTCATCATTATTTAAGTCATATATTTCACGTGACAATTATCAACTTGCCATGCACACAGATGATATCTGTTGTGGGCTACGCTGCTCGACTCTGCTTGGGTCAGCTGATTGTCGTGATTTGTGGCGTTCCAGAAACGTGTGTCGTCAGCAGTGGAGTTGCAAACTATACAATGACAACACTCCATAACATGATTAAAGGATCAATCTTCTATCTCTCCGTTTCTTAAATTAACCTATTATGACCTAAGGCGCCCTCCAAAAAAACATTCTAAAATCTAAGGCGTTGCTTGAAAACAAGCCCATAAAACCCGAGGGTATTCTGAAACCGTTGACAGAATTGTCAACGTTAGCTAAAACTTTTATTTCTCAGCCTCTGTGGCAAATAGAAACATGAAAAAAAGAAAACCTTTTGAGAGCTTAAGCATTTGGCTTTAATTGAAAATTATTGCCCTTGCCCTAATCTTAATTAACGTTTTTTTTTTTTAAATCAAAAGACAAAGGCGTCCGGGTAGCGGTCTATTCCATTGCCTACCAACACAGGGATCTTCGGTTCGAATCCCCGCGTTACCTCCGGCTTGGTCATGCGTCTCTACAGACACAATTGGCCGTGTCTGCGGGAGGGAAGCCGAATGTGGGTATGTGTCCTGGTCGCTGCACTAGCTCCTCCTCTGGTCAGTCGGGGCGCCTGTTCAGGGAGGAGGGGGAACTGGGGGGTGGGGATAGCATGATCCTCCCACACGCTACGTCCCCCTGGTGAATCACCTCACTGTCAGGTGAAAAGAAGTGGCTGGCGACTCCACATGTATCGGATCAGCAGAGGGGGTGGAGCAGCGACCGGGATGGCTCAAAAGAGAGGGGTAATTGGCCAGGTGCAATTGGGGAGAAAAAAAGGGGGGGGAATCCCCCTCCCCCCAAAAAAATCAATAGACAACAAATCCGGAATCCAGCAAACTTGCCGAAATCCTCCTCCTCCTCAAACGTGTCTCATCCACTGAGCTTTGGCTAGCGGCTCAGCAGTCACATCGTAATCTGGGTCTGAATCTTCTAATTCATTGTTGTTTTCATCCTCAGCATAACTGCTGTACTCAGCATCAATGTCACTCCCCTCACTCAGGTTGTCAGCCATCGTTACTGTCTGAAGCACAACTTCAGAAACTTTTTTGCGGTCCACACGGAGGTTAAGACGGACTAAGAGCACTGAAAAAAAACAAACAAAGCGAAAACAACGTATCCCATAATGCATTTCGTCTTCCCCGAGTGTATTTCAGCAAATCGTGATGCGTTTCATTGGTCATATGTCTTGAAAACGATGACATTATCTGAAACGCACTCGCATCACATCAACTCTAAAGGGATTCATACAAACGTCTTACCCGGTCTTAAAAGGATTTACATGCAGATACTGCATCCGGTCTTAATGGGTTGTCATTTACTGGCCGTTATTAACCCCGATACCGATTTATCTGCGATTAGCTCATATTGGCACACTAGTTTATTGGCCGGGCTCTTGTTTGTTTTGTTTTGTTTTTATCTACTATTTTCCCCCCCGTTTTCCCCAACCCCACCACAGTAACTAACCTCGGTGCTACAACTCCCAAATCAGGATATCACGTGCCTCCTCGGAGACACACGACAGCGTGCTCATGCTATGCCCTGGTGACTGACAGGCTGGAATTTTTAGGGATGGGTTTGAGAGGGGGGTGGAGGGAGGGACGAGTTTTATTTTGTGTGGTCTGTTACAGCAAAATGGTGTAAATGAATAACAAAATGTTCTTAATAAGCCCTGTGGTGGCCTGGCGGCCTGTCCAGGGTGTCTCCCCGCCTGCCGCCCGATGACTGCTGGGATAGGCTCCAGCATCCCCGCGACCCCGAGAGCAGGATAAGCGGTTTGGATAATGGATGGTTGTTCTTAATACATAACATCATTGAAATTGAGAAATTTGGACTTGTTCTTTTACAACTAAAATTACATTTTGGTTACTACAGAGAGAGTAAAGTACTGAAAAAAGGTACGGTTGGGTACAGGTACTGAATTCCATGTACCAGTATTGATTCAAATGTGAATGGTACCCAACTCTAGCTTTCAGTCCTATTTGTGTACGTGGTTATCTGTAGGGGATTGTTTCAGTTGCATTCCTGGCTCATTTTGAAGGGAAATACTGTGTCTGCCTCCTGAGTGGATTATACCAACGTGCCAATCCTGTACTCCCACAGGGAAAACCCCACAAGTTCTGATGCAAGCGCCCGTTAGCATCATCCTCTTTATCTCCACTGCCACGGCCCTTCCAGTAAGGCTTGGCCTTAATCCGATCCTGTCCACACACCTGCCACCCTGACTGGTGCGTCAGCCCATGTGCCGTGTCCTGTGGTACCGTCAAAAACAGGATCTGTCTCACCCAACTTCCTAGAGCCACCTCATTGGTGGCTTTCGCGTATTTATTTGTGGAGCATGCAGTGAAGCTATAGCTTGTATATATGGAGTCACTATGGCCAGTTGTGGCTCGCAGTTGGTCACAGGTCTCTTTTGTGTTAACTTTAAACCATGGAACAAATGTGAGTTCAGGCCCGGGTGACAGTCGCATAGCCACAGAGGAATGTCACCAACATAGGCCCCAGCACAGGGCCTCTCTAAAGCTCGCTCCCTCCCTGACCGCCTTCCAAATCCCGATAAACCCCTGTCCGCAGTGTTGGATGGGAGTGGGGGTAGGGTGACCGGAGCTAGGGATAGGAACACGAGCTGGGTTGGGCTGGGCTGGATTTTGCTTGCTATGGTGAGGCCAGAGATGGGGAAGAGCTCTTGGGACAGCTGGGTTTTGGGGGGTAGAAGCAGGGCCCCTATAGAAATAGGTTGGGTTGAAGGCTGGTTGGTCAGGGGGAAGCAGAACATGGGACCAGAACAAATGGTAAGGAACAAGAGGGAGCACTGCTCCGTGGTGTATAACTGAGTAGGTGGCCAGGGATTGGGCACATCATTTGGCAATAAGGGTGGCCATGGGTAAAGACTGTAGAATCAGTGTTGGGTTGCAGGAGTTCTCTCTCGGAAACAAAGGGCTCGGGGTTGTGCATCTGGCCTGTGTCCTGTCACTCCATATGGCCGCCCGGGTTTGGCTGGCCCCCGGGCTCGCCAGGGAATTGATCCCAAAATGGGAAATACGACCCTCTCCGTTTCTGTCCTCCTCCACCCTGTCCCCAACTGTCATAAGGAATGTGAAACTACACACACACACACACACCGTGCCAGTCATTAATCCCCGGTTCTGTTCTCATCTTGTTTTTCAGGATTCTGTGGACACCGCAGCAGCAGCAGGCGATTTTTTTTTTTCTCCCCCTAACTGGATTTTAGCCCCCCTGATATTCCCACAGCCATGGAATCGGTATGTTGTTGCCAATGTCTTTCTCAAAATATCTGTCCTTCTGACTTGCCTGCTATTCGGTCCTCTCCAGGGCCTCTGTTATGTAAATGCTATCGGTCGAACCCGTTCGGGGGGGGGGGGGGGTGAGAGGGTGGTGGTTGTGGCTGTTTAGTTTTACCTAATTGTTGCCTTTATCAAATGTAGAGAGTTTGCAAGGTGTGTGTGTGTGTGTGTGTGTGTGTGTGTGTGTGTGTGGCAAAGAAGAGAGCTGCTTGTACCAACAGGCAGGCTCAGAGGCCAGTCACATTGAGCTCTCTCCACTGGAATGCATGTATTATGAGCAGGGCTTAGTACATGCCTAGGCTCTGCCTTCCTGTCCTTTTGTCAGAGGCTTTCTGTTTGCGGGGGCCATGCTTGTGTGCATGTGCAAGTGTCTGTACTGAAGAGACGGATAGATTGTGGAAAGTGGGTCAAAGCATCTTTCATGCATTTTCTGCAAAATTCACATTTAAGATTGTTTTTTTGTTTTTTTAAGAGGGCAGGCACGCCTTTGGATGGAACGGGTTACACGTAGTGTGAAAGACGCACGCTTTTCAAGCATATAAGCGAGGTCCGGTGTTTACCAAAACCACCTTAACGGCGGGCACTTCGTAAGAACGTTGTCGTTTTTGCTGACGCTTGTCGACAAAACACGCTTGGCAGGTGTAAATAATGCTTCGTGAAGGTCGTGTGGGAATTCACAGATGGGGCGAAACTGTGCGCTCTCGTGGGTTGCTGTCTCTAGCAGTGCCATCGGGGGGGGGGGGGTAGTAACAAATCCTTATTTTTGTTGTGAGGAACGTTACGAAACCAGAACTGGCTAGTATCATACAGACGGACTAACGTCGGTAGTGGTGCCGATATCCAGAACCACACCAGTAATTCTGATCTCTTAAGATGAACCCAATGACAGGGGTAGATGAATGGCTGACGGAAAATCTGTCCTCCCGTCATCGAAGTGCTGCGGTCGGAGACAAAAGTTGTGTGTGTGTGTGTGTGTGTGTGTGTGTGTGTGTGTGCACATGTATATGTATTGTAGACTAACCGTCAGTGGCTGGCCTGCCCACGCCCCTGATGCCAACAGCTGCCTGCATCACTGGCTCATCCCACTCCTCCCTGCACTGAACGCTACCAGCAATCTCTCTTGCTCTCTCTGACTTTGTTTCGCTCCTGCACTCTCTCTCTCTCTCTCTCTCTCTCTCTCTCTCTCTCTCTCTCTCTCTCTCTCTCTCTCTCTCTCTCTCTCTCTCTCTCTCTCTCTCTCTCTCTCTCTCTCTCTCTCTCTCTCTCTCCGTCTCTCTCTGTCTCACTCTCTCTTTCTCTCTCCCCTCTCCTGTAGCAGTGCACCAAAGGGAGCT
This sequence comes from Lampris incognitus, assembly GCF_029633865.1. Lineage (NCBI taxonomy): Eukaryota > Metazoa > Chordata > Actinopteri > Lampriformes > Lampridae > Lampris > Lampris incognitus. The sequence continues at coordinate 10,922,654 of NC_079214.1, read as the reverse complement.
GCTGCTGTTTACCTCTCTGAGCTGCCTATATCTGCTTACTGTCAGTGGAAACCAAGGAAACTGATCACAAAGCTTATTATGCTGCCAGGAGTGGAATACGTGCAGCATTTGTGAGTGTGTGTGTGTGTGTGCGTGTGCGTGTGCGTGTGTGTGTTTCTCTCTATACACCCCTCTAACCCTCCCTCTCTCCTCATGTGATGCCAGTCACATGGTTTCCAGGCAAGCGGCTCTGTAAATCAGAATGAGACTTTTTATTTTTAACCGCTCTAAATCCTTCACCTTGCCCCCACGGTAAGCACAAGCAGACTAAGGTGCCCAGAGAGCGCCTCACTCTCTCCCAATCTTCACCTCTCTCTTTCTCTCCGTCTCTCTCTTGCCACTTCTTCCCAGTCAGCCCATGCTGCCGTCCATTTCTTTCCTCTTTTTCTAGTCGTCCCTCCCTCAAGCCTGCGTCCGGCTCTCAGCAATGTTGATATCACTCTAAATGTTATCTTCTTGCAGAGGAGTGGAGAGGGTGTGTGTGTGTGTGTGTGTGTGTGTGTGTGTGTGTGTGTGTGTGTGTGTGTGGTTGTGTGTGTGTGTGTGTGTGTCGATGGAACGCAGATGAAAGGCTTCGACTCCTGTGATCACTCTTCTTCCACCCGCTCTCCTCATTACCAGGATATGCTTGCCTCTCTGTCTCTGTCTCTCTCTCGGTCTCTCTCGCTCTGTCTCTCGCTCCCCTCTGCATCCCTGTGCCCCAACCCACCCGAGCCCTTTCTCCTCTAAACAGGGCTTGTTCCTCAGTGGGGATTAGTGTGCGCAGCAGCTCTGTGATCAGGGAAGTGGGCCCTGCCAGTCATATTACATAACTCTCCCCCAACTAGCCCGGCCCAGCCCGGCCCGGCTGGAGGGGCAACTATGGAGGCTTTGTTCCACCAACCTTTTCCCTCTTCCTCCCTCACCTCCTCCTCCTGCTTAGGCAGGCCGCATACTAATGGCGTATAGAGGGAGAGTCTGTTTGCAGGGAACAGGCTCGGCTCTGTGACATGGACAGCAGAGGAGCTCGCCCTTAACCAGCAGAATGGAGGGGCGCTCACATCTTAAGGCAGAGGAATGTGAGGTCTACCACGGGCTGCGTAGATCTCTGGGAGAGAGGGAGCTAGAGAGAAGTGGGGAGGGGGTACTATGGTCAAAAACTCCCTTCCCTCTCCAAGGGTTTTCTATTCCACATTCAAAAGCCATAAGGTGGGGAGGTTGGAGTTCATTCGAGGAATTATCGAGAGCCGTGTCAGATTTCTCAAGGTTGTCGAGTTGCGCAATATTTTGTAAGAGTTTTTTTTCTCATTCCGTGTCCTGGCTGTACCAGCACACAGTAACACCTTGGCCACACACCTGGCAGCTTGCCATGGCTAGCGGGGCTAGGAGGCGGAGGCTGGCGTGCCCTGCACAACGGTGGTTCAGACCAGTTAGCCGTCTGAGCTGGGAGAAGCAGCTCGTAGGCGTGAGAGTGTAAAGGATAAGTAGCTGAAACCCCGCGGCAGCTTCCAAGGCTCATCCCCTTCTCGCCGTCTATCTTGCCTCTCTCCGCGGGGAATGGGAGGTTGCTGCCGAGGGACGGCAAAAGCACTTGTGTTAAAGACAAAAAAATTCACCCTTAGGTAAAGGCGTGCAGGACGCAACTTTCCTTCAATCAAGAGCTTGTGTGTGTGTGTGTGTGTGTGTGTGTGTGTGTGTGTGTGTGTGTGTGTGTGTGTGTGTGTGTGTGTGTGTGTGTGTGTGTTATTTTGTACCCTCGCTGTTGTTGGCGAGTCGGAGATTGCCATGCCCCGCTCTAAATTGGTATAAATGGTGTGCAGATGAACATGCATATTGCCTAATTCTGGACTGTCCTTGTATACACCAGGGATAGGCAACATGGTCCAGAAAGGTCCCGTGTGGGTGCAGGTCTTTGCTCCACACCTGATTCTATTAGTCAACCAATAGTCTTTGCTAAGGACCATGATTTGTAGACTCAGGTGTGTAACTCCTTGGTTGGAACAAAGACCTGCACCCACACCGGACCTTTCTGGACCATGTTGCCTATCCCTGTTGTATACGGTTAGTCCAAATTTGTAGTGATTTCATCATGTGTGTTGATGGATGTTGTCCAGGAGTCGACGCTCATTCTGCACAGCGCACATCCCATCGTGTGCTAAAATGTTCTTTTTAATGAGTCACCTGTTCGCTCCAAACCAAACCATATCCCCCTTTCCCTCCTTATCCTCAGTTACTCTCTCGTGAGATTGGCTTCCATTGCTTTCCTGGCACTGTGGCCCCGGCCCCTGACCTTCCTACTCGCTTGACCGTCCTCTTACTCGCTTGTCATTTTTGCCGGACCATGCGTAGTGGTGCAGCGTATGACACGGAGTGACTGACCGACACGCCATTGTTGAAACGACGCATACGCAAAAGGCAAGCACCTGCCTGTGCTGCAATCCAGAACTCAACAATGGATTGATAGGTTTGCAAATACTTCACCGATACTACACTAATACTACACACTGCCTTGTCGACAGTGTTATTGGAACAAAGGGATTTGTGGGGGGAAAAAATTATCGTTTTGCTGCATACATTGCTGAATTTATTGAGTTTCATTCCCTGGTTGTCAAGACGACAACCAGCCATTCTTCACCTGCAAATACAAAACTGTTTTGGTGGCACAATATTAATGAAACCAAGTTGAGATTCACTGCAAAAAAAGGATTTTTCATTAGGGATGCACCGATTTTGAAATTCTGGGCCGATACCAATGTTTAAAATAACAATTTGGCCGATACGATTATTTATTTATTTTTATTCCCGTTGCATATCGCTGATCTCTCTCCGAGTGAGTGAAATATTCCCACACGGCCAACATTTTCCTTCACTTTTGTTTCAAAACAAACCACACGTGAGTACGGCACCCGTCGCCCTCGTCGTGTCCGGCCAGTGAATGTTATGGGTGGTATTACAGTACCACCGGTTGGATCTTCTCCACCTCTGAAGCTGGGTAGGCCACTGTTGTCTGAGTCAGACCGCAAATAACCAACACAACATTTAGCCAGCGCGAAATTGATGCAGCACAATGGATCAACATTGGCCACTGTCATCGGCGAATGTCGTCTTACTTGACGATAGGCCGATGGCAGTCAACAAGCCGAATATCAGCAGATACCGATGTACGGCCGATAAATCGGTGCATCCCAATTTATAATGCATAGGTTTATCAACTACAACGTCACAATTTCATTTAGCGGTCACTTTTATCCAAAGCGACATACATCTGAAAGTTAATACAACACAAGCAAGTGTCTAGTCAGGACGCGACAACGTAACTGAGTGCCAAAAAACTAGGTTCAAGTCTGATAGGACATAGGTGTCAACAGGCAGTGCACAAAGGCAATGCATAGGGTGCATAGAAGCGAATTTATTTATTGATTTATTTAGTCTTTATATTAATACCGTCAGGTGTGGAGGTGTTCAAGAAAGAGCTGGGTCTTTAGCTTCTTCTTAAAGATGAAGAGGGGCTCAGCGGATCGATTGGAGTTTGGTAACTCGTTCCACCACCAGGGAACTACACAAGGGAAGAGTCTGGCTAGTGACTTAGGGTCCTGTTGTGGCAGAAGTGCCAGGCACCTTTCACTGGCAGAGCGTAGTGAGCGGGACTGAGTGTAGACCTGAATGAGGGAGTTCAGGTAGGCGGGAGCTGTTTTAGTTGCTGTTTTGTAAAGGTTTTGAATTTGATGCGGGCAGCAACTGGGAGCCAGTGGAGGGATATAAAGAGTGGAGTGACGTGTGCTGTTTTGGGTTGGTTGAATACCAGATCCACTGCCGCATTCTGGATCGTTTGCAGAGGAGAGGTTTGAAAGTGCATGCAGGGGAGACCTGCCAGTAAGGAGTTGCAGTAGTCAATGCGTGATATTACAAGAGCCCGTACCAGGAGTTGTGCTCCGAGATACTCCGAAGTACTCGAACTCCAAAGTAAGGTCTCTGCCTATGTGAGCGCAGGGGAGCAGGAGGGAGGGAGCCGAGTAAAGCTGAGTGTAGACGGCTCCAGCACAGTCCTCATTCAGATCGTACTGAACAGCTTTCAGAGTTACAGTCAGTGTACAGTGGAAGTCAGGCACAGGGGCAAGAAGGCGCACTCTTGGAGTTCCCAGATGCAGTGTGCAGTCCGGTTTCACCAGGCTTGCCTAGCTCCTCTCGTTGGTCAAGACCCTGAAGTTCAACTTGCAATGTTGTCGGCTGAATGCCTAAAATGTCAACGTACGACTATACACTTTTGCTCAAGGGCATACATCGCCTCTAGTTCTTATGTGTGCATGCCTTTTTTTTTCTTTTTTCTTTTCTTAAACATTCGGTCCCTACTGGAAATGGACCGATGCGTGCTCTCGGAGTGTCGACTAGAAACCAAGATCTCATAACAGAGTGGCTACTACACCAAAGTCTGTTGTGTTTAGATGTGACAGCTAATTTTAGAGCCGCTAGGCTGTGGTCCAGGGTGAGGAAGGATAAGATAACATTGAAGCGGCCCTCCCTGTCCGCCCATAGTTTAGTCTTTTTTGTCCAACCAGCAGCCTGCTTTTCACCCCGGTGGGTTTTGATAAGTGTGTACAAATGCAGGTCTAACTCATGTCCTGGAGCTCGCAGTAGCTATTAGATCTCAATGAGAATCACACAGGGGAGCAGATATTCTCGGGTACATGTAACTTGGCACACTTGATTAAATCAGTATTTGTCTAGTGTCGCTCCACAGCTATGCAGTATATTTATGCAGAAGTCCAGTATGCAAAAAAAAAAAGGCTGGTTGTCTGTTTTGTGTTACTTAGCGTTTTTGTGGAGGAAATGGACATGTTTGCATGGATTTAGCTGCTAAGCTTGCAGTCCATCATGACTGACCCTGTGCCCAGAGAAACACACAAACCCTCTGTTGTCGTTATTTCCATATACCTTCAAAATACTGGTTTGGTCTTTTTTCTCCCCCCTCTTTCGCTCATTGTTTTTTGCTCTTGCTCTCACACCCTAACTCTCTCCCTGACTAGTCCAGATCAATGTCCTTTATGGTCACGAAACTGTCGAACAATTCAGCTGAAGCATCAAGGGTACCAGCTCAGTATTTCTTACCCTCTCTCTGTTGTTCTCACCCTCTGGATACTGATGACCAGGCTGTTTGCATGGTGTTTGGAGATTAGTGACCTAATGTGTTGGAAAGGGCACATGCATGTGGGCAGACCAAACGTTCAGAGGGCCATCTTAACCTGCAAACCGACCAGATATATCAGAAGAGCACGTCCTGCTCCGTGACTCAGGAAGACAAGCCCCTTGGAAGGTCAACTGGGTCAGCTAATATGAATTGTTATTTTGAGGTGAAGTGTTAGCTTGATAAACCAGCCCCATGGTCTTGGAGGGGGGGGTGAATGGATGCTGTGGAGTTTCCTCAGGCCACAATGCTGTGGTTAATCTCCTTTACTGGCAGACACGTCTTTTTTGGTTCGCTTGTTTATTTATAGTCAGCCAAATAGCCGGTCAAAGCCATGCAGCAGGCTCTAAAGGTTGAAAGAGCCTAGTTTAGAGCTCACCTAAGATCCACGCTCTGGTTTCTCGCCATAATTGTCCCGATAATGGCGCTATTCTGACTTGTTTATGTCGGGCTGGCATCCGATTTCAGGAAATTCTGTACTGAATGGGTGTGGATGGGAATTGTTGCTTCTTTTTTTTCAGTAAATTCCATCAATTTAAATGAAAGTGCGTGTGCACACACACACACACATACACAGACATCAGGTTTACATGCATGTAGGGAAACATACACCTTAAACACTCACTCTTGCACACTATACCCCATGGCGTAGCCCTCCCTGTCTGGCCCCAGTCTCCTGTCCCTCTTTGCAGCCACAGAGCAGTGACCTTGGTTTCAAGTAGCTGTACTCTGTTAGTAAGCCAACACCTCTCCTGGGATGGGCTGACCTTGTTCTCTGATACAGTGTAAGTCGGCATGTTATATACACACACACACACACACACACACACGGCTCTGTTTTGGCTCCCTTCGTTTTAGTACTTCATTGTAAGTATTAGAAGTGGGTTTTATGGCCCGGATATGTTGCTGCCGGCAGGTTGCATGTGGGAGCGAGAAGTTCCTTACTGCAGTTCAAGTGCACCATCACAGGAAGTCTTCCTTACCTGGTTGCAGTTAAAGTTAACGCACTAATTACGACGACTCCGTGAGAGGTTTTCGTTCGCCTAAAAGAGTCTGGCGTTTACCGTCCGGTCTGTTGCAGAGCCCTGTGTATCAGCGCTGCAGGAGCAGCTTTGAGGGTCGCATTGTTGTGTTTGTTTTTTTGTGACTCACAAAGGAAGGACAACAGCAATGACTAGGCAGGTTTAGGCCTCTCCCCAGCCAGGTGTTCATCCAGACAAACCTGCACCCTCAGCGACAATGTGCTCTTTCATGACGGCGTATACCTCTGCATGCAACTTGTGTACCCTCTTTCCCTCCTTTTCTTTTTTTTCCCTTTTTTTACCTGTCCCTGGCTTTGATTCTCCCCAGCTGTCCAGCTGCACGCAGTGTCTCGATGGGCCCGGGCTTGCACGCCCGCTTTTCAGTACGCGAGGCCCGGGATTGTAAAGCCGAGACGTTGTTTTCCTCCATACATCAAGGCTCCTCGTTGGCTCCTCCCCCCACTCAGGGAAGTTTTGTCTGTGTGTGTGTTTTGTTAGTGTGTGTGAGTGTGTGTCTCTGTGTTTTGGGGAGGGGGATGGGGGATGGTGCGTAGCTTGCTTTGCCTCGCTCGCTCAGGAAAAAAAAAAAAAGTCTCTCCACTTTTTCACAAGTGAAGATAAACACCAGCACCGGCACGTTAACAAGAGGGGGTTATTTTAGTAGATTCTCGCTCTTATCGGACCCAAATTGGTGTTATTTAGGAGCGGTGATGGCAAATTTTAAATATTGTGTTTATTTTGTCTGTTAAAGTGTTAAAAAATACAACTTTGGGGCCTGAAAAAAATAGATGGCAGTATTCAAAGTTCAACCCGGTTTAGTGCAGTGTAAAGTTTTAGCATTTGTTAAGTATTTTTCAAGCAGCCCTTTGTTCTAGCACCTGAGCGTCTCCTTTGAAACCATCTGCAAAACCTTTTCCCGCTTATTTCATAATAAGAAAAATCCCAACTGTTTCCGATTTTGAAATCTGAACCTTTCAGAGCTGCGATTTTTTTTTTTGATGCGCGCGGTGCAGTTGTAGTTGCTTTGTGTGCGAGTGTTTGTGCTTTGTGTCGGGCTGCGGGGTAGCGGGGTAGGTAGTAGGAGCTGAGCTAAGGCCAGAAGCCAGCCAGGAGGACAGATGAGGAAGCAGATGGGCCTGCCTGGACTTAACCCTTCCCACGCCACTCTAAACCCCAACCCCCAACCGGCCGGTCTGTTTGGAGAGAGAGAGGCAGGGAGCAAGGAGGAACCCCTCTTTCTCCCCCTCTCTCAACAGTCTCTCCACCCCCCCCAATACTAGACCCAGTGTGTGCTGATCTGTGGCCTGGCTGACATATGGCTGCTGCCTCCATGCAGGGACCCTGGGTCTACTCTGTCGCCCGCCCTGTTGTCTTTCTTCTTCTACAGCCAAAGCAGCACATTGTCGTAATGAATTGACCAAAGTCCTGGTAATGGTTTACTGTGTCCCTGTCTCTCTGGGACGTGGAGACAAGCCACACCCTGCGAGATCCACTGGCAGGCTGCCAACACTTTCCGTCTGTCGCTTTCTCTTGCTCTCTCTCATGTCTTATCTCGGAGAGCAAAGTCCGTGTCTATTTTAATGGTAATCATACACGATGTTAGCTATGCGCTGTATGGTAATAACTCTGAACCTATCTCGGACCTCCCATCAGTATCAGTAGTAAGGCTTAATGACTTGTGGAGGTTTACTTGAGTGTTTTTATGGATATGTTAAACAGGCACTCACGAGGCCGGGGGGTTTTTGTTCGCCGTCGTGTTATTTTTCACTAGATTTCCAGGTCGGAGATGATTTTGATTCCAAGAACCATGTACAAATTTCCTGCTATTCCGAGATCTGTTTAAGAGGGAGTTGCCTTTTATGAGTTTTCCTTCATATTGTGATAGAGGAACACTCATGCGGTTATTTTAAGCGTAAGTTATTGTTTTATTTCATAAGTAGATGGAGCGTTGAGGTTAGAGGATGAATTGTATGATATGATTGTGTCGTGTCCTGGGAAACCCTTGTCCAGTAGCCATCCGCTAGGCATGCTCAACACAAGGTGTTGAAGTGTCACGGACTCGGCGGAGGAATGCAGGATCCTGGTTTAATTGTTAATCGATGGTTGCTGAGTAAAGTTTCTGGAAAACTCCCCACGCTCTCCCTGCTGACCAGCGGCCTGTAAATAGAAACCCCTGAGGGAGGATCGATACCGGTCTGGCCTGTTGATGAGGACGGAGGCTCGCCATGGGGATGAGCCCGGGGAGACAGGAGGGAGGTTATCGCTTCGAAGCAGAGACACTCGTGAAACCGTATGTGCTTCGTAAACCCTCTGAGCTCTCCATGGAAGTTTTGACAAGGCATCCCTGTTGCTCTGTTTTTTTTCCCTCTTCAACTGCTCGGCTCTCCTTCAGGTCTGTGACGGCAGCAGATTTCGTTCCAAATTGTATCCTTCTCTCAACAGCACCCATTTAAGCCCCCCTCTCTCTCGCTCTCTGAGTTTGTGGTCGTAGATCAGGGAAATGATGTCATCTGTTGCTACACTGTAACAATAGCTTTTGGTCCCCCCCCCCCAGGGGGCCCCTAACTCTCGAGCGGCTGGAGAGGGCTGAATGTGAGGGTGGGACACGGGTGGCGGGCATCTGCGGCCCTTTCTGGGCTCCGGTGGCTTGGCCTTATTGTTTGGAGAAACATGGATAACCGTAGCGGGAGGAGGGCAGGAGAACTATGGCAAAGGAAGGAGGGGGAGGGTTGGAGTCAGGGGGTCTGTTTTGTGTGGAAGCGATGGGGGAGGGGAGAGAGGATTTTGTGTTGACCTGACCCCGTCTTTGAGAGCGGGACTAGGGTGTCAGCCAGCTAGCCAGTTGATTCCAGTCTCCCCTGGTCCGTGTCCCCTCTCCCCCTCCTTTTCTTGGACAAGGGCCGATACCATGGGACAAGGGAGGGGGGGGGGCTGGACTCCTGTCTTCCCCACGTCATCATTGTCCACTCCTTTCATTTTCTCCTCCTTTATTCATCCTCCCATCTTTCGGGGCAGATGCTGGCCTCTTCCTCAGCCTTCGGCCCATACTTAATGGCGTTGTATTGACAGCCACATAGAACTCGACATCCTGCTCTGCCATCCTCTCATTCACTGTGCCAGGTAGGATGGACTAAGGTTGCACTGAATGAAACCGCTAAAGCCTAATCAGGACCACGGTGGCATGTAAAGCTTAACGCTGGGCCTCGGTACAGCTTGGCACCAGTTGGAGCACGATGGTTGTTAAAGATAAAAAGGTTCCTCCACTCGGCGAGCCAGAGGCCAGTAGATGACCTTCCAGTAGCCACGGTTTGCGGCCTCAACGTTGCACATGTGGTATAGCTGCTGAGTGTTGAGATGAAGTTGTCTGTTTCCATTGCCACATTGCCTGCCAGACACGATGGCTGATTCAGACAGGCTTGGCTAGCTCTGTCACCGCCTCTCCTGTTTGACTTGGCCTCCAATCAGGCAAGAGTTCAAACTTCCACTCTGTGGGACCAAGCCTCTGGGTTAGCGTGCACATGTCCGTAAGAGAGAACGCAGTCGGGAGACTCGGAGGTGTTTCTTTGGTTTTATAGACCTGAAGCAAGTAGTCTTATTTATGTACTTGACTGGGTTGGATGTCTGGCTTTCTGACACCGGCTTGATGTCAGTGAGAAGCCGGCAACTCGGCAGTCCTCTCTGGTAAGGTATTCTTGGCCTCGGAGTCCTCTGTTTTCTACCTGCCTCGATGCTGCATTTAAAATAGGGCCGGAAAGAAATGCTGACCTGAGTGAAAACAGGGTCAAATACTGAATAGCTAGATTACACTGTGACAGTGTTCGTCCTCATTTGGATGGCATTGAACCATGCGAGAGATATTGGTGTCGTTCTGTTTTTCTTTTTTCTTTTTAAATTCAGAGCTACCGCTGAATTCACCTCCTGATTTCTCCCCTTTCCCGAACATGCTTCCCTTCATTATTCAACATTTGCTCCAGTTGTGGAGGGTTATATTTAGCAGTGTTGTTGGGGAAACCAACACACAGTGTGTACCAATGGTAGCGAGAGTGGCTCACCGCTCTGATCCGAATCCCTCACAGCTCAAGCTATCTCGGGAATCGCGGACATATGCCTCTGTCTTCCTCACCGTCTCCTCGCATGCTATCGTTTATCTCGGCTCCTGCTCTCGTCCTCATCTGCATCCTTCTCCTCTCCGCTCCTCTCCCCGAGTGGTGCCTACGTGTTGTTCCTGTCAGAACATTGCTAGCAGCTGCCTGCACCCGGAGCCCAGGCTTCACTCTGCCCCACATTCACCCTGTTAGTCATGGAACAAAATCATTCTCTTTCCCTTTATTTCTAGTATTCTCCATCTCTCTCTCTCACCCCCCCCCTCTCATACCCACACATAAAAGCTTGCCAGAGCAGCTGATATATCTGCCCGCCAAAATAGCATTCCAATTATCATATATTTCATTCTCCAGCGTGTTTCTGTTTTTCTCTTTTTCTGTAGAAGTCCAATTTATCCTTGCACGGCAAATATTCTTCTTTTTCTTTTTTTTTTACAGGCATAATCATGGTGCCTAGCTCTGGTGCTGCTGCAGTTTTTAGCTCCATTACACCATTTCTGTTATTTTTGGCTTTCATATACAGGACAATCACACACCTTCTCATTCTCACCACATCGTGTTACAGACTATTTGCCGTCTTATTCGTTGTGTTTCCGATGCCTTCTGTAGAGTTGTTTGGCACTCACCCTGCTGGGGTGATATGACCTATAGCCGGATGGGCAGGCAGCAGACAGCGATGCTGACTAGATTCCACATCACCTCCAGGCCATACTAGACTTTCCATATCTCCACCGTTCCGTCTCTCTTTCCTTCCACCTCACCCCTCGCTCTCCAGGGTGATGGGCATTATTGCTCCTCGTTGCTAGGGCTCTATTACATAGCCAGCAGTCCTGTGCATCAGCCCTTCATAACACGTTACTCCATTAGATTGCATCAGCCATATTTGGAGCTATCCCACTTCTCTGTCTCTCATTCTCTCTCCCTCTCTTTCTTGCCCTAACTTCTGTTTCCCCTTCTGCATGTCTGTCATTAGTTTCCACACAGTGTTGTTGAAGGAATGAAGAGATTCTAGTGTTGAAATAAAATCTAGAGAGGGTATCCAGCAACTTGAAGTGTAAGTCCCTTTTGTGCTCATACAGTTTTGGCACTGGTGTGATTGATGGTTTTTTGTTTTTTTTTAGGTAGAAAAAGTAGAACCTTGGGACATCGTATTCATCCAGACAGCTATCTAAATGTAACATATATATCATTTTTAATTATTTTGTTTTGCTGATGGAACCAAATGGTGGTACAGAGAAAATGGAAGTTTATAATGTAAAAATACTGGCACGCAGACATTGCCGATACTGCATGTGCTGTGTACCTATAGCACACTGGCTGAGGCCCGATCTTTCTTTCATAGATTGCTGTGTTTGTTCAAGGCCAGAAGGCAGAGTGACTCACTCTCGTCCGCCTCCACACATCCAATGTGTGTGTGCGTGTGCGTATGTGTGTGTGCTTTCACATGTGAACAATGAAACGTGTGAGTGTGTGTGACAGCGATGTGCTCAGTTAAGACATCAGAGATGCTGTTGCTGTCCGTGCTCTCCTACATCCTAACCTTCTCCTTGTTGCCGCTTCATAAGCTCCGAAACTTACTCATGCAACATGTTGGGTCGTACTATATAGTCCCGTTTTCACTTATTGTTGAACTGTAAACTCTGTGAAGGGTGAAGATTTTGAGGCCTTTTGCGATGAATAAGCTAACCATTATCATCGTCATCATCAGTTCCATAACCTTTTTTGAGGTCGTAGGAGCACAGCTGACGCCTCAACAGGTTGAGTCATCATTGTGTTTCAGTAGGGGGAGTACCTTGTGGTCCCTATCCCCTCTCCAGGTATGGATGGCCGTTGGTTCACAGAGGAACTCATCTGCCCTTTGACAGGTTTTGTTTTTAGTCCTGCTGGGTTTCCACACACCCTCCTCACGACATCCCAAGGGTTGAAGTGGGGGTGCCGGTTTAGTCGCCGACGACCCAAGGGTGGCAGTTTAATGTCGTACCCAGGACCCAAGGTTGATGTGCTAACAGCTAACCAGGCCCTGTGATTTCTGCGATGTGGAAGAAGGTTGATGTGCTAACAGCTAACCAGGCCCTGTGATTTCTGCGATGTGGAAAATACGGATGGAATCGCATAAAAATGGATTTCAGTTATAAACAAGGAAGTGTGCTTATTTTTTTAGATTTTGGGAAGATTATTACAAACTTTGTGGAAATATTAGGGACTGAATATAGTTTGGCCTTAAGCCATCCATTGCAGAAACCCTGTCACGCTTCTGTGTATTTGTGCATGTGAGTGTGCATGTCAATAACCGCACATGGGTGTGTTTTATGAGGTGGAGAAAACAAATTGGAAAAGCGACCAGTGCCACAGAAGATGACGACATAAATAAATAAAAACTACTCGGAAGCTTTTTGTTTTTATTACTGTAGTTGATTATACAGGCATTCTTACAGTCAAAATTGGTAAAAATGATAAAAATATGAATATGAGAAAATGAAGCTGAGAAAAACAAATGGGGGGGGGTAAAACTGATTTTTTTTTTTAGTGCCCTAAAGAGTCAGCATTTTATACAATGTGGGCCTTGTTGTTTGTGCTGCCACTTAATAAATCGCCAACACCTTGTGATAAGCGCACATCTGCCACTGCACCTGAGCTGATCATGAGCCAGATGAGGCTCACAGGCCTCTTATTTTCTAACTCCAAAATAGATCAGCAAATATTTGGCACAAGTTCAAGCTCTGCTTATCTGTGCTAGCAGTTGATGTTTTGGAAAAGCAATCTAGGCCTGCACAGACGGAGCATCAATTCACTGCTTTAATAGACATGTCCAGATCCTGTGTGCCCCTGTTTGGATGCATCCGTTCTTCACAGCAGGAGTTGTGACCGAGTTGGTTGGTGTGTGTCTAGCCAGTAAGTTTATTCGAGCATGCAAGCTAGATAGTCAAAACAAAGTAGGAAAAGCTGCAGCGAGGTGCTGGTTTGCACAGTCAAAAGCTGCATTAATTTTGCAGATGGAACTGACTAGCTGATCTAGAACCAGTTGACAGACTTCCTAAAACAGGTACGGCTAGCTGAGCACTGCCACTGCAATGCACCCTCCTTACACATGGTTGTGAAACGGCCCTGATTCGGCTCAACTGTCAAGTGGCAAATATGATAATACTTGAAATTGGATTAATATCAATTCTTAGAGGAAGCCTTGTTTCGCCAAATAATGTTCTCTGATGAATAGAGACACAGAAAGATGGATAAGAAAGGCTTTAAACAATGACACCGTGCAATTTTTTTGCATAGATATAGACAGCATAGCATGAGCCACTTACAAATTTGCTCTTCCCACGAGTGCTCTAGTGTAAATGCGAAATTGTGTCCATCCCCAGGGTTTGGAGGTCTTCAGCCAGAAAGACACTATATGATTTAAGTAATTGTGTGTTACGCTAACTCGCGTTAACACATTTAAATCACCCACTCTGCACGGCCAAAGCCTACAATGTCAATGCTCACACCCGACGGTTCGATTGACACACCGTGACATGCGTGCTCACACTGCACATTTACACAGGAAACTCAGAACAGCTTTGTCCAGTAACAATTCCAGTAAAAGTTTTATTCAAACAATATGGCTGCATTCTCGAAAATGCTGGCTGACAGTTTTATTTTACATTTCAAGGCGGCCTGTCCAGGGTGTCTCCCCGCCTGCCACCCAGTGACTGCAGGGATAGGCTCCAGCATCCTGCGGCCCTGAGAGCAGGATAAGCGGTTTAGATAATGGATGGATGGATGGATATGTTTGCGAAGAAGACTAGGATAAAGGTGCAGGTTACAGTCAAGATCGGATTTGACCAACATGGCAAAAACCCTATTTAAGCTAAAAAGCTACTGTTGCCAGAGCTCGATCTATCTGGTCTCCATACACTCAGTCCACTGTACGCGCTCTCCTTCGCTGTGCCATGTTGTTATGGTTGGCTTGTGCGGGCTCACTGGGATGTCTTCGCATTGAGTTGTGGGAAATCTGATTGCGAGACCGCTCAGACTGCAAGATAGCCAACCAAAATGTCTGACATGCCAGATATCCACCCGATCGTCGGACAGACAGATTGTTGATCATCCGGGCAATTAATCAGGCGTAGCAAACCCCCCCCCCCAAACTGCACGTCAAACGGCAGACGATTAGGCGGAAATTTGGCTCGACTCTAAAATGAGTGAGTCGGCAACATCCAGATCGGGGTTAAAATCCGGCTCAACTCGTCCTGTGTGCGCCCATCTTTGAAGAACTGAGCGAGCAGTTTGTGGCTGTAGGACAGAGGCTGTCTAAGACCATAACGTTTCACCCTGACTCGCCTGTCTCTCACTTTACATGGGCTGTAGGCTTCTGTGTCATACCACCTGGAGAGCTGCCCCCCCCCCCCACTCTTGGTGTGAGGCTACCTCCTTAAGTTTGCTCTAAACCGCCCTCTCTTCGGCTGGGACATTCTTTTCCCTTGACATTTCTTGCCATTGTGAAAAGAATTTAAATACATTTATTCAAATACAAATGTATTTGTCGTTGCGGTGTGTGATGATAGATACTTAGATGTTCCACCACTATAAGTAGAAGTAGCCAAGTAAGCTTGGTTCCGCATTTGAAGATGACTCCTGCCTAAATCTTTGTAAAAATTAAGATTTAAACATAGACCCTTTTCCCATAGCAAGGCAAAACAGTTCGTAGCGTTGCAGTGTTTGCCACAAGTTGAGAATTTACTTGTGGTGGGTGGCACGGCGCGTGACAGGCAGGTTCAGTACTAAGTTAGGAAAAAAAGTTAACTTACCTCAGAAAAACGTCGCAACTTGACGCTGCTGGTTTCCCTTTGAAATTGGCATACCAAATGAATCACAGTGTCACGCAAACCTGACACGTACATTGTCCTGAGGGGGGGTTAACTGAAGGTCTGCTGGTCTGTGTGCATGAAAGGACAATTGTGTGTCTTGACTGGAGAAAAAAAAAATTAGATTTCGGGTTTTATCTACCAGGGTGGGTCTATGTACGTGAAACACTGCGTTGAAAGTAGCCATTCCAGTGGCATTTCCATTCCCATTGGTGCAGGGTTTGGTATGGGATGGTTCCGAAGTGTGCTCATTTCTGGATTTTTGGCATCATTTGACAACGTTGCCAAATGACTGACATTCAATGCAGCCGGACTGTGGCGATGGGAGGGCATAATGATGTCTGGTTTTACACTCACGTCACATCCAGTGACGCCACATCTGATACGGTGTTGATATCCCATGGTGCCATTTGTGCATCCTGCACCGATCTGCAGCTCGCCCTGAAATCACAATGAGCAGGTGTGTTTGTGTTTTTCCATCAGAAAACAAGACAAAACAAAAAACGTCTGATTCCGTATTGTGGTCAGTGGGGGAGACGCTGGCATTGATTGACTTTTGGTCTGACGAGCATCATTTATTGTTGTCGGTGTTGTCATTCTGTAGGACTTCCTAGTCCTGATTACAGTTCCAGTGTTGATGGAAACAAGCGGTAGCCGTGCACATGACTCCTTGGCAGCATGGCATGGTGCGCGGTGGCCTCACTATGGCCTCAGTGTGATAATGTAAAAACCACTATAGTCTCTCACATTGCAGGTGAGTCGGTCCGTAATTCTGAGAACAGAATTTCACTCCTACCGCACACTCCCTGATGTTGATTCTAATGCAAAAATCCTTGATGTGCTGCGAAAACTGACTCACTCTTTGTCTATGTCTCTGAGCATATTCGTAACCACTTCATAATCCAGCTTAGGCCAGTCATTCGTTGAAACAGCAGTGCAAGAAAATCGGGCTGCATTATAAATCTTAAACATGGATGAGCTAAGCTTTATGTGCAGGATACATAAAAAGCTTGTCAGAGTTAATTCTTTGGGATTTGTTTTTGAGGTGACTGTTTTTGCCCCTATAAACTCAATGAGAGCATTATATTTTATTCATTTACTTCTTTTTTTTTTTAAACACTACCCTTGCATTATTCCTTACGCCTGTTCTCATTGCCCCTCCACCGTTGCTGTGAAATCAAATACTGGGCCCTGGATAAGCCGAAGTAAACAATAGGCCGCTTAATCTCTCTCGCTTGCTAGCCCCATTGTCCCATATGCAGTGTGGAGCCAAGTTGAGTGATGGATTTATACTGTGTCATACCAGCTGCCTTGGCAACATAGGACATCAAGAACACGGTTAGCATCCTTTGTGAGAAATTGACCTGGTCATGCTGCGGGTGAGTCACTGCTATCCCAGGTTGCTTGTGCACGTATGTGTCAGTTTAGTGTGGTCTAATCAGATTTTGGCACCTACACAAGGTCGGCGAGTTCAGCCAAGTTGTAGACATCTGATGATAGAACCAGCTCATTGTGGAGTAAAGTGCTTTCAGACCAGTTTGGAGCCACCAATCTGGGGGATTTTATTCAATGGGATATTGTCGGTCGCCTCATGCTGAGTTGACCAGTGTCCCAGTTGGCAATAACATCTCTAACCTTCGATGCTGTGCAGCACCGAGCGGACTGGGGTTAACTGCAGATGTGGGAGCTTGCGTAGTGCTGAAAAACATTACATGCACACCTGTCTTCGAGGCCCAAGGAGCAGAGGGGACAGTGCTATACTGGCCACGCTGTCTGGATGTATCCCCTCCAACCTCATTACTTTCGCAGGCGGTGTGGGAGGAATTACTGTCCACCATTCTCTGTGTAGATGAAGCGGTGTGTTTGTCCTTTTTTAGGTTAAGTGATAAACCACCCTTGCAAAATCTATTCTTCCTTGCATCTCTTGCGCATCCCCAAAACCCCCACAGGCATTGCTATAGTAACTGGCTGGTTTGGCGGCCCCAATTTAATCGAGAAGGGGGTAGGCAAGTGAGCGGCTGTAGGAGGAGTGGGGTAATGGACCTGGAGCAGTACGTGACAGGGAATGAGATGAGGCAGATCTGCTCTTCACCTGTCCTGCAGAGATGGGAGGAGTGTTCATGCACACACATACACACAAAATACAGAGTAGCAGCGCAGACCTCTCCTGAGTGCTGGCTGGATAATCTGATGAATCTCCTAAACAGCATGCAGGCCCACCTGTTAGTACAGCCCCCAGCCCCCATCTCAATCACTATCTAATTACTGAGAGGTGGGTGGATGTGAGTGTGTGGGGGCGGGGGTGGGGGGGGTTGAGGCTTGAGTGTGCCGCTATGTATAGATCACCAGTTGATTATTGAATGTGGGACGGGAAAGGAGGTGGTGGGGGCTTACAATGATGTCTGCGGATTATAGTACAGACATTGTCAGATCCGTGAGGCTAAATGGATTTTGCTGTTTTAGGCTGTGCATGCACTCCTCTCTGCATGATCACTAATGACGGCCTGACCCAAGTTTTGTTTGCTCTGCATTTATGACTTGCAGAATTACAAGCAAATATTCCTGATGCAAAGTTATCAAAACTTTTAGGAGGCGGTATCAAAAGAGAACGTAATTATTCACAGATCATGTAATTGACATTTCGAATTGCATAATCACCGGTATAAGTATGATAAATCATCGCTGTTCAATCCTGACATACAAATTACTGCAGTTTTTATGTGGTCGGAGGCTGCAGTTCTGTCAGAAAATGAGAGAATGAAATGTTTCAAGAAATTATAGTCTGGGAGTAGCAGGGAATTCTGAAATGGAACATGTATATGAGAACTGCTCTCTATGTGAGACCATGGGGCTGTTGTTTGGAGCCGCTCCTGCCGGTGGCCCGCGTCCAGAGCTCGGTTCTAAGGTTGGGGTAAAGAGGCCTCTGTGGTTTGGCTGCAGGCAAGGAGCACTGGTTTTCCCTGCTCTCATAACCAGAGAAGCCTTTCCAGGGCTTTGCCACATCGCTGTCTCTGACCAGAGCCGGCCTGGCCCGGGCCTCTCAGCTCACCATAGTCATTGCTACTGCTCTCAAGCTCCACTGTAGCGTTAGCTTTCCTGCTCTGGAACAGAATTCTCCCAAGACACCGGTGGGTACGTTCCACTTGCCATCTGTAGGGTGCTCGTGCCGCTAAACCTGCACGATAACAAATGTAAACCATTCACCGGGTCAGCTGCACAGAAGCTGTGTGGACTAAAATGTGACCGTTGACCAAGTGCCCTCACTTTGTGTTGCGTGCCAGCGGTTGTGTGTTTTGATGGAGAGAAAGCCAAACACCGCTGCCACCTCTACCACCCCACCCCTATCTGACTAGGGATGGTATATTCCTGCCCACCCAGTCATCCAAGAAACCACAAGCCTCCCTCTCCTGCATGGTACTGGAGCTCATTTTACAACAGTGCCACGATCCCTTGTACTACACCAAGTTGTCCTAGCAGCAGCAGGAGAAGGGAGGGGTGTTTGGATGAGAGGGCAGTGATGCACGGTGACGGAGAAGCGTTGCATTTAAAAAAAGAAGAAGAAGAAGAAGAATGCAGATATTGTAATGGGTACGGTAGTGAATGCGGCAGAGAGAATGAGATGGAGTGGCGTGTCCTCTCCGAGTGGCTGCTGAAGCTCTGAGCCGGGTGTCTCTAGGCAGAAGCAAACCGGCACATTGGTTGGTCTCCCGCTCACCCCCCCCCCCCCCGGTGGCTTTCACACTCGGCAGAAACGTGAGCCTGAATAAATTGTCACACACTCGCACATTAGCTTCCCAGGATGTTATTTTGTGCTGGGAGGATGTTTGAAATGCCATTCAGAGATGCATTGCTCTTCACCCTACGCAGAACGCACTCTCTCTCGCACGTGTTTGCGCTCAGACACAAGCACACATACAGACACACAAATATTCTTGCATGCATGCTTTTTTTTCTTTCTCTAACACACACACTTCTTTTATATGTTGTACACCATTTCACCATTATAGTATTGCAGCAGAGCTTAGCGCTTTTATTTGTGTGTGTGTGTGTGTGTGTGTGTGTGTGTGTGTGTGTGTATAGAGAGGGAGAGAGAGAATTTTTCTTTTTGAAGTGCTTGATGTTTGTCGTACTCTGTTGAATGTGTGTATGTGTGTGTGTGTCAGCGTGTTGTGGTGGCGTAACGAGGCGACACGTGAGGCGTTCTCACGGGGAGACTCTACGGCGAGGCCGATTTTCTTACCACTTGTTCCTTCACACCCTCCCCTCTGGTTTTGTAAACGACCCTGCCCCTCTTTATCCGTCCCCTCAACCGCCTTCTCTTCCTTTCTACCCAGCTCTATCCCTTTCCTTTCATTCCTGTTTTATGAGCGCCCCCACCCCCCAATCTCCCCCCCATCCCCCGGCCCTGGCTTGCTGGAAAAGCTGAGAGATCAGAGGGAGGGATGGTGGGAGATTGAGCAGGGCCCAGGCATTGACAGAGTAGTGAGACTCGGTGGGGGGGCTGGGGTGGGTGAGCGGCTAAATATAGTGCAGCTTCAGAGCGCTGATGATGTCACGGGCCAGAAGAGAGGAACGATGCACAGAGGGGGAGAAAAGAAATGAATAAAATGCAAGATTCAGAGGCCTGTAGTTGTCCCGTCACAGACCTAACGTTAGCAGCAGCCTCCTCACTCTACTGCCGGCCTCCGCGGATGCACAGGAATAGCCCCTACATTGGGCTTCTTTAGACAATTGCTTAGGATGTTTCTCTAGATAGCGTTGTAAGCTGATTAGCGCGTTCACAGTTTATGGTACATGGAGGTGCTAGCTGACATTTTGCCTTGGGGCTGCACAGTTATGGCTAAATAATAATCGTCATTTATTCTGCTTGGCAATGTGATCAGGATTGATATGCCCCAGTATTGGTGTCAATGGTTAAAAGAGTAAAACAGTTTTACAAGCACCTTTTGTCTCTCCCATCAAAATCTTTACTATTTTTGACTGCAGCGAGCGTTTTGAGCGGCTCTTCTGAACAGATAAAGCTGACGTAGCAATAATTGCTATTATTGATTGTTTTTTGCATGTCGGTGATATAGGGTTATTGGTTGCTAAACAGGGCCCTGGACTGTGACAGCTCTGCAAACACCTTCAGTGGTCTGGGAGACAGGAAGGCTACATTCGCTCCACAGCAGCAATATCTAATCTCCCCGCGTATCAAGCCAGAGATGGCTTTGTAGATGCAAGCTCCGACGTGGTTGGTGAAATGTGGTGCAGAGGCCAGCACAGGGCAGCAGGGACTGTACTGCAGTGGCCCACACAAACACAAATACAAAATCTAACATAGCAGAAGACATTAGACGACAAGCAGAACAGAGGCAGGAATACCTGGTGTGTGTGTGTGTGTGTGTGTGTGTGTGTGTGTGTGTGTGTGTGTGTCACACATCCCTTTGTAATTCTGGGGTGGGGGGGTGTTGTAGGAAATGAGGGTTACAAACACATGAATAGGACTAACTTCTGCATCATTCTCTGTGTTACTAGGGTTGTATGTGCTGCTAATCCAACCCCCCCCTCCCCCCAGCACTACCTTTCACCGGGCCGGGCCCAGCGAGGTTTTTATTGCAATGCGGCAACTGCAGCACAAAGCCTAGGCCTTTGCCTATTGATCACTATGCTTGATAGATTCTTAAGTACAGGCGGATGGCTGGGCTGTTTGGAGGTCTTACGTCATCTGCATTGACCAGACTCGCATAGGCCCACAGCCCCCTTTTCCCTGATCCCTGCCAAAACCTACCAGAAATTGGCCCTGTTGCTGTTTGTCCAAATGGTTTATGCAAAATAGAGAGGGGGGGTCGAATAACAATGTAGCACATGGATCGCTACAAAGTTTATGAGGACTTCGATGTTGGCATGCTGATGATTTACACACAAAAAAAAATAATTTTTCATTCTCTAACGGTGTGATTAAGACATTGGCTCGTGATTCTGTGAACACCCAAATCATGAAATTCATTTCATTGGTTATTGTTGAATGATTTGGTGCATAGTGTTTCACATCCTCACTGTAGCAGCCAGCGAAGAAAAGCAGGGATGAGTTTGAGGAAGACTAAATAGCACCCCAGGATTGGGGGGGGGGATTATAATCCCACTTATTTGCTGAATATTGTGATCACAATCATTGATCAAGATTATTAGTCCTGGTTTCAGGAAGCAAAATGACTTTGTTGCACGTTTGTAATTTATCATAACACTGGTTCCTATGGATTCCTTTTCCTGTTGTTTTTCGCTACCGTTTCCCGGAAGTGCTCTATGCTGGGTTTCTCTCTCATTTCCCACCTGTTACTGTCAGCTTCTTAAAGGTTGCAAATGGTCAGACATGATGAAAGTGCTTGATTTAACACACAGGGACTTTAAGATGCAGTATAAACACTTGGTAAATAAATACATTTACTGATGCACTTGGACACATAATCAGTGATATAATCTGGGGTCATCGGGTGTTTTGGGTCTTTTGAATGTCAGACACCCTCACCCAGGCGACCCAACCAGGAGTGAACAGGTCCTGGCTTGTGTCCAAGTAGCATGTGACCATGGATTGCCCCTTTTGATCCACAGCCATTCAGAGGCCCCTCTCTGCTGCCTCTGTGGTGGTTCTGATGGCATTCCTTTTTACGCACACTTGTGATGCCCAGAAGACTGTAGGCCTTGCACAGAGACTTGAGTTACGAAGCCTCTATATAGCCCACCTCTATGGACAAACACTGTGTGCACCCCCCCCCCCCCCCCGCAGCACTCTTCCACTAAGTCTGCATACTTGGCTCCCTTCCTCTCATTGGCTTCCTCCATCCGCTTCTCCCTGGGAACTATGAGCTCCAGCATGACCACTTGCGTTGATGTCGAGGAGAACAGCACAATGTCTAGTCACAGGGTGGTCTCTGCGATGGTTTCTGGAAATGGAAGCTGCTTCCCTAGGTCTAGCTTCATCTGCCTGTCAGGTGATGTTCCAAAGAAGCCCCACTGCCACTTTTGGCTAGGACTAGGACTTATCCCCTGCTCTGACAAAGGCGGCCACCTGTCTTGCTGGCCCGGGATGCTTGCTCTGGTCGATGGCACAGCAGATGGCTTCAGCAGTCACCTTCAGCACTTGGTCATGGCTCCAGTGGTAGTGGACTTCTCCCACAGCTTTGGGGCAGTGGCTGAGGATATGCTCCAGTGTTCCTGTTCTGAGACACAAGGAGCATATTGGTGTGTCAACCTTGCCCCAGCATAATGTATCACAGACTATATCACCGAATTACACAATTATTGACTGAAAATATAAAATCCCAGTATATGGTTATTCACAATTACTAGTGCAGCCCTAGACACAAAGTTGTTGTGGCTATCAAGCAGATATGGCAGAACAAGGCTGTGTAAGACCTTAACCAACATATACTGCAACATCAATATGTAAAGCTCGGGTTCAACCATGTTTTTGTTTTGCTTTGGGGAAGGTGCTTACCAGACAGCACTAATGACTCTTGTTTAATTTCCTATGGCTCACTGTGATTTGGAGTGCTCAAGCCCCACTGCAGTTAGCACACATCTATATAGGTGACAGTAAATCGAACAAAAGTGACGCGCTTCCAAGTTGTAACTTTAAAGTTTTGCTTTTAAACAACCAACAGGCTTCACAGAGCAGAATTCCAAAGGTAGGAAGGAAGAGCGCCCAAATAAGGGACAGCTGGTTGGCCTGAAGCAAAGCTGAGCTGGAGCATGCAATGAACCTTTTGTGTTTGTAAATATGCATGCTGGCTGTAAAAGTATAAAACCGTCCCTCTTTATGACCTGTCTTCAAATGGAGCAGAGGAGTGTCTGCCTCACACACAAACCCTCCCTCTTTCTCTTCTTTCTGACCCCCCCTACCCCCCCCTGCCCATTGTTGCCCTTGTTGCCATTCACCTAGCAACATGCTTCACCATAGCTGTTAGGGCCAAACAAAACAGTCAGTGGTAGAAGAGGCCCATTTGTCAGCCCAACTAATAATACTTGCTGTAAAAGTTTGAACTTTGACACAGTAAAGAATTTTTTTCACTTTAAAGTTAAAGGGATCATGTGCTACATAAGTTATTCTGTTTTTCAGACATTCTGTGGTTGACTTTTGAAAAGCATGAAATATATATGTGCACATATATATATATCTCCATGGGATATATGCAGATGTCCATATACGTTTGAATTCAGTACTTCAATCCCTCTCACCCCTGTGGGTGGTATGCGTTTCTTCTCAATCTCGGGTCTTTTGCCAGAGGCCTGTGCAGTATCTTAGCTGTTCCTAGAATTGCACTCCTCTGAACGTAGATCTCAGATGTTACTCCTGGAATCTGTTTCAGCCACTCTCCCAGATCGGGGGGTCACAGCCCAGAGTGCTCCTATCACCACTGGGACTGCTGTTGGCTTTCACTTCCCACATCCTCTCCTTAGGTATTTCTCCAGCTTCTCATTCTCCTTCTTGATATTACTGTCACTTGGGATTGCTGCATCAAATGAGAAGACACACATGTACATACACTCACTGGCCACTTTATTAGGTACACCTTGCTAGTACTGGGTTGGACCCCCTTTTGCCTTCAGAACTGCCTTAATCCTTCGTGGCATAGATTCAACAAGGTACTGGAAACATTCCTCAGAGAGTTTGGTCCATATTGACATGATAGCATCACGCAGTTGCTGCAGATTTGTCGGCTGCACATCCATGATGCGAATCTCCCGGTCCACCACATCCCAAAGGTGCTCTATTGGATTGAGATCTGGTGACTGTGGAGGCCATTTGAGTACAGTGAACTCATTGTCATGTTCAAGAAACCAGTCTGAGATGATTCGAGCTTTATGACATGGCGCGTTATCCTGCTGGAAGTAGCCATCAGAAGATGGGAACACTGTGGTCATAAAGGGATGGACATGGTCAGCAACAATACTCAGGTAGGCTGTGGCGTTGACACGATGCTCAATTGGTACTAAGGGGCCCAAAGTGTGCCAAGAAAATATCCCCCACACCATTACACCACCACCACCAGCCTGAACCGTTGATACAAGGCAGCATGGAGCCATGCTTTCATGTTGTTGACGCCAAATTCTGACCCTACCATCCGAATGTCGCAGCAGAAATCGAGACTCATCAGACCAGGCAACATTTTTCCAATCTTCTATTGTCCAATTTTGGTGAGCCTGTGCGAATTGTAGCCTCAGTTTCCTGTTCCTATCTGACAGGAGTGGCACCCGGTGTGGTCTGCTGCTGCTGTAGCCCATCTGCCTCAGGGTTCGACGTGTTGTGCGTTCAGAGATGCTCTTCTGCATACCTCGGTTGTAATGAGTGGTTATTTGAGTTACTGTTGCCTTTCTGTCAGCTCGAACCAGTCTGGCCATTCTCCTCTGACCTCTGGCATCAACAAGGCATTTTCGCCCACAGAATTGCCGCTCACTGGATATTTTCTCTTTTTTGGACCATTCTCTGTAAACCCTAGAGATGGTTGTGCGTGAAAATCCCAGTAGATCAGCAGTTTCTGAAATACTCAGACCAGCCCGTCTGGCACCAACAACCATGCCACGTTCAAAGTCACTTAAATCACCTTTCTTCCCCGTTCTGATGCTCGGTTTGAACTGCAGCAGATCGTCTTGACCATGTCTACATGCCTAAATGCATTGAGTTGCTGCCATATGATTGGCTGATTAGAAATTTGCGTTAACGAGCAGTTGGACAGGTGTGCCTAATAAAGTGGCCGGTGAGTGTATATACGTGTGTGTGCGTGCGCATGTGCATGTGAGAGTTTACCTGTACAGGTATGCACATGTGTATTTTCTCATCTGTGGGAAAGGCACTTCCTCCGGTAGGTTGCTAGGCAACATGATGTAGGATTCTCATCGTGCATTCAGGCAGCTGGGAATTGGAGAAAGTTCCCATTTGGGAACATCCCACTTCCTAGTTGAGACCGTTCACATGACGATAACAGTCAGTCAGCATGGCTGCCTCCAGGAAGTCTGCTCTATTTCTGCTGTTGGAATACAGAAAAGTGACAAACTCATCCCCTCCCATATAAACCAACACAGGGACCGAATGGAGCTCCGGAGGTCAATAGAATTTGTACACTACATTAGTAATATGCTTAAATTCAGCGGGTTGTCTCACCTGATCTGAGTTTGTAGTTGAATGGGGTTTCAGTTATCACGTGGTTCCTCGCCCATCGCCCCGGCCACCAAACCTAGAAGGAGTCGTAAACTGCAAAGTACCGTTTAACATCACAGTCGTCTGCGCTAATGAGTACGGCCTAAATTAACAATGAAGTGACTTATTTGTGCGTGGAGCAAGTACATTGCCACGTTTCACCATAAATGCTGCCATGTTGAGTGATGTCAAACCTACTTCTCGGTGCTCTCAAAAGCCTCCCGCTTTCCTAGTGGGATGTTCCTCATTCTCCCACTCGGAGGTTGGAACTTTCCCACTTCCCAGTCGCTCATGAACGCACCATCAGTCTTAGTCTTTGATTGCTAGTTCAGAATGATGGATGATTTTATAGTACACATCTAAGCCCTCTTTAAAACCACATGGCTTAATATATTTGTGCTGTAGATAAACTGTTTTATAGCCTGAAGGTGCATTGTTTAGAGGACACTTGAGCTCTGCTAAACAACTGAGACGGTTCAGAACTGTCATGTTGTCGACACCCTTCTTCTTTGGGGGTTCTTTTGTTTCCGTATCCCCCATCCCCGCTGTTTGTATTTTCAAATTTTGGCTTGGTCAGTTTTGTTTCCGTCATTTGAAAGGTAACATTAGGCAACATGGCGATTATTTATGATTTGTTTCCCCAAATCCTGTGCTACCGGTTACAGTCTGAATGTGGTCTTTAAATCCAGGGTCTGTTGTTTGCTCAGGATAAGGATATTTCCTTTTCCCCTCACATTCCTGTCTGCCAGGTAGCAGCTAGATGCTCCAATGCACTTTCAGGGATTTGGTCTGTCCCAAAATGAACTTAAGAGAATTTTCTCTTATGAACCCAGTAAACAAGCTAGTCATACTGTTGATTTGGTAAATGTATATAAAAAGTGGCGTCGCCCACCAAGCTACAAGTACAACTGCTCATTGGCTTGCGGAAACTGAGTTGTTTTTCTTTTTCTTTTCTTTTTTCTCTCTCCCTCATCCGATTGTGAAACCTGCTTTTTGCAGTCCTGTTAGTCATATAGTGTTCATGAAATGATGTTTCTGTCAACTTGTTTAAGGTTGGAAGTGAAAAGTACTGAGACATTTGGCGGTGTTGCACCTAACAGCAGCCCATCTATGCAGCTGGAGCATTTTTCACTGTTCAATTTGCTGGGCTCAAGAATGGTATTAGTTAGCAGCAGAAGCAAACTACAACAGCCAGTTTGCAAAAAAATTCAGCACTTTCTCTCTCTCTCTCGCTCTCTGGCGTGTGTGTCTGTGTAAGCGAGGGGCTGCTTGTTTGTGTTACTGTAATGAGGGCTGAACGGAGGCCGAGAGACGTCCCCATGCTGTGCACTTTTCGTTCGATTACGTTGGAGGGTTTTTTGCTTTCAGAAAGATTAAACAGTAACTTGGATGTCCACACCTCGCTCATGGAGGAGAGCCATTCCTCCAGACTTTTCTCCTCCGAACGTTTTCTTGTCACATGTTTTTGTAACGGGCCAGAAAATCGACTCCATTCAAAAAAAATATTTAAACTTCCTCTTTGGACAAAAGCATTCACGACTTGGCAAAAGTAAAAAGCTTTGGATTTACCCTGGTCCTTGTTAAAATGAAAACTTGTTCCTCGTCCATCTCATTTTTGTCATTTCTGTGTATGTTCATTCTATAATCTTTATATTTTAAGCACGCTGCAGTATTTTAAGTCTACTTCTTTTGTTACATTTATCTCAAGAGTCACAGTCTAGAAGTCTACTACACAATTCGTACTTTATCCCATCATCTGCATGCCAAAAGTAAGTCCAAGAACTACAACAGTTATTTTCATAATCAATTTTACCTATTTTTTTTTAGATTGATCCAATTAATAATTTCCTCTGTTAAAAGTAAAAAAACAAAAACAAAAACTGATGAATGCCCATCTTAAGGCTCCAGAATCAACAGCCAAAATCCCCTCAAGTATTCATTTTAATAATTATTATGGTGATCAGAGGAAGGCAAGAGGATTTTAGCATTCATGAAACTTTAATTGACAAATGTTTGTTATCTTCACTTGATGAACGACTCAAAACGGTTAATCGGCAAGAGAAAAAAAAATGTAATCGATTAATTTTCTCTAGATCGACTAGTTGATTAATTGACTAATCGTTCCGGCACCAGTCGGCCATTATTTTGTCAGGCGCAGTTTACGCAAATTGTTCCATGAGGTCTTTAGCGATATCCCACGCTCCTGTCTCCAGATGCTTGTGAGACTGGTGAGGAGCAGGGCTGTTTGAAATTCAAGAGAGGAGGAGAAAAAAGGCGAGGTTTTCTTTCTTCTTCTTCCTTTTTTTTCAGTGGGGGGGGGGGGTTTGGGGTGGGGGTGGGGGGTCCTGCTAGAGAGAATGAGGCAGGAGGAAAGCGGCAGAGAGAGAGCCAGTGATGACGGCACCAGGGCAGTGAGCGTAGGCAATGAAAAGCCTTTGTATGCTTAATAAGAGTGCTGGCGCTGAGCCAGGAGCTCTGGCTAGTATGGGATTAGGCTGAACAATCAGGACTGCAGGATCAAAACAAGGAGGCAGGAACGCCAGGGTCATTCTGCTTGCTAGGATACCATCTGCCCTGCCTGCCTGCCGCAGTCAGGGGGAGGGGAGAGAGACACAGAGAGAGAGAGAGAGAGAGAGGGAGGGGAGGGGAGGGGGAGGGGCAGTCCAGAGCTACGGCGGAGCAAGCTCCACCAGCAATGTGGAGACCGGCGCACAAGGCAGCTGCGATGCAGCTCCGCTCAGTTTACAGCAGTAGAGGCTCGGGCCCGCCTGTCTCCGTGATCCGATATCGCCCTCAAATATTGTTCCTTTCCCAGACATGCTTGTCTTAGCATATAAGCCGCTCCGCCCATGTCGGAGTCCGCCAATGAAACGAAGGGCTAAAAGACTGTGGTTTTTGGGTTGGCCACTCGGATTTATTTTTGCTTGTGTCCCCCCCTCCCCCCTTCCTCTCAGGGGAAGGTATATTCTACATACATAGTACACACATAAGACACAAGTCATTTAAAAGGAATACTATCCCTATTAAGAACCAAACAAAACAGCAGCCTCCTCAACAGCAAATGCTGGAGGACGTTGCCCAGCATCACACAACAAGAAGCAAACATCCCCTTTTTTGTTGTGAACGCAGCGGGCTGAACACGGCGACCCCCACTCACCACTGTTTACGTTGAGTACTGCCAAACACTCTGCTAGCTTTTACTTTTAATTGGCTAATTCCTGCAGCCTCAAGCACATGCTGTCGTATGTATGCCACATTGAACGCTTGCTTTAAGTTGGGGGTACACCCACCCAAGGCCTTGACAAATGATACCACTGTTTGCTTTTGTTTTTCTACTGTCATATTCCTTCAGCAAAGAGTGGAGCATGTGGCCTTACGTGACGGAAGATATGCAAGACATCTCACCCCTTCTTTCGCCCCCTCCCCCCGGCATAGGGTCTGGCACAGCAAGGAATGAGTGTCTAGAGAACCCAAGCCTGTATCCAGGAAAATCAGTCGCTGCAGAGGGGAACGCGGTGTTTTAGGGGGGAGGTTATTGATGTAGAGGCGATTGTTATGAATGTCTGGGACGTGGCCAGGGTCGAGTGTGTGTGTTCGTGCGTTGCGGCTGTGGGCTTTCCTTGGTAAAGTACCTTGCTGTCCTGGCCTCGTACTTCTTCGGTGCATCCGTTCCAGATTCAAAAGGGAGAACATTGTGCCGTAGAAAAATAAACCGCTTCAACCTATTTTTAATCCACCACCGTTTCCCTGTTCCTCTTCTCCTCTTTTCATCTTCTTCTCCTCCTCTATTCTCCCTCCGACCCTTTTGCATTCACCCCCATCGGCCCCAGTCCCCCAACATATCCTGCAGCCGTCCGTGCACACACACACACACACAGACAGAGGAGACAAACGCATTCAACCAGGCTCAGAGCTCCTGAGAGCCGGCTGTGCAGGAGTGGTTCGGTCCCCCCCTCCACATGCATATTGAATGGATGCGTCCGGCAGTGTTCCCTGCTCTGTCTGAACACGGCAGCTTTGTAAGAATGGGAAGTCTACGGGGCTTGTAGCCTCCGTGTGAACTCAAATCATATGCCCTGTGATTTGCACCTTCGCAGGCGTCGGTGAACTCGCTTGTTCTTTGCACCTCTTGTAAACACAGTTGGCTTGGTTTTGTTTGCTATTCGCTCACTTTGCTTGTGCGTTTGTGAAGGAGAGATGGAGAGATGGAGACAGAAACGTGGCAGTGTGCGTCAGGCTGTTCAGGTTTGTGAGGTTGTTAACGGGGGAAGGTTAGGGGTGTAAGGACAGACGGGAGACGGGCTGCAGTGAAGGCGCTGGCAAATACATTCGGGGTATGAAGTCACTGAAAAGTACTGCACATGCGGACATCAGACCTGCACGATATGCGGAAAAACTGCAATGTGTGATAACACTGTTCAGTATCACGATGACAGGGGCATCCGGGTAGCGTAGCGGTCTATTCCGTCGCCTACTAACACGGGAATCGCCGGTTCGAATCCCCGTGTTACCTCCGGTTTGGTCGGGCATCCCTACACACACAATTGGCCATGTCTGCGGGTGGGAAGGCGGATGTGGTCCCGGTCGCTGCACTAGCGCCTCCTCTGGTCAGATGCCTGTTCAAGGGGAAGGGGGAACTGGGGGGAATAGCGTGATCCTCCTACGCCCCCCCGGTGAAACTCCTCACTGTCAGGTGAAAAGAAGCAGCTGGTGACTCCACACGTATCGGAGGAAGCATGTGGTAGTCTGCAGCCCTCCCCGGATCGGCAGAGGAGGTGGAGCAGCGACCGGGATGGCTCGGAAAATAGGGTAACTGGCCAAGTACAATTGGGGAGAAAAACGGGGGAAAAAGCCACACAAAAAAAAGTATATATATATCAAGAAGTGCACAGTGAGGCTGATGTAGGGCTCCGTCATTCGGCCAGACCAAAGTTCATTAACATAATCATATTTTGAGTGCTTTCATCCATCATTTCCGTTCCCATCTGTGTCGTGCTTAAAGCAGGGTTTGTACGGTCATGAAAAACCTGGAAAAGTCATGGAATTTTAAAATGCAATTTCTAGGCCCTGGAAAAGTTATGGAAACTAATATTTTTTTCAGAAGTTTTGGAAAAGTCATGGAAATATATCTAAAGTTTCATCAATTGATCCAAACAAAATCGATGTGTCATAATAAAATGTAAATTGCCACGGACCGTCGTGATATTTTGGTGGTGTGAAAAGTTTATTCAGTCTGGCTCAGTCTGTGTTACTGGGCATGCAGCGTGCAAGCGCTAGCAACTGCAGGCACGCCCGCTAGCCTGGAGT
This sequence comes from Lampris incognitus, assembly GCF_029633865.1. Lineage (NCBI taxonomy): Eukaryota > Metazoa > Chordata > Actinopteri > Lampriformes > Lampridae > Lampris > Lampris incognitus. The sequence continues at coordinate 10,891,998 of NC_079214.1, read as the reverse complement.
TGCTTCTGCTAGCAAACGGACGATTTCGACAAAATGCCAGGGAAGTGCAGCTTCAATAATACATGGCTTTTTAAGGGTAAATACCAATTATGGCTGGCAAAAAACACTGCTCGTTAGCCACTTGAAGGGGAAAAAACACAAGACTGTAGCCGCAGTTGCTAGCAGCACAATACCCATAGGTGAGTTTATGAACGCGGATGCTGTGAGGACATCCAGCAGCACTACTACAGTTTCCACAGCAACAAAGCAGACAACTTTGGACGTTTCTGCAAAAAATGAAGTCCTCAAAGCGGAGATACTGTGGGCACTAAAAATCATGAATTCACACTACTCATTCAAGTCATCCGAGGACACGACCCGTGTTTTCGCCGCCATGTTCCCGGACAGCCAGATTGCAGTGAAATGTACCTGTGGTGAGAACAAGTGTGCCTACGTCTGCACTTTTGGGCTTGCACCGCTGCACTTTAAAAGAATCTTGCTGTCAGAAGTGTCCCAACAAAAGGCATATGTAGTGCTGTTTGACGAAAGCCTAAACCACCATTTGCAGTCCAAACAAATGGATTTACATGTGAGGCTGTGGGATGGAGCAGAAGTAAAGACTAAAGACGACACATTGAGTTCCAGACTTTGCATATTCCGTCTCTAGTTTTAGGAGTGAAAGTTCATTTTGGAAGATTTATTTAATTTATTTATGTTATGTCTTTTTTTATGTTGACAACTCATGTACTGATTACCGAGTAATCAGTAGTTAGCACTGGCATTCCTACCCCAATGCACTATTTCTCTCTGTTTATCTCTGACAGAAAATGTGATGGCATTTTTATCTTTTGAGACACTGACAAAAATGTTAAACCGTTGGAATTAAAATATGAGAAAATGTATCTTAAGTGTGCCTGTCTGGTGTTTTTTTTGTTTTAGAGAGGCACCATACATTTCAGACGTAAACCTAATTTTACTTAGTGTTACGATAATTAGTTTTGGGTGGTCCCATTGAGATAAAATAATTTGTTTTGGTCATGGAAATTCAGTAAAAGGTTTTGGAGAAGTCATGGAGAAGTAATGGAAAATCATTGGTGAAAAAGTGTAAGAACCCTGTTAAAGTCAACGGGAAGGAGTTTTTCACTGAAATTCTGTGCGCCAAAATTTGTGAAACGCAAATATAAATCAAGGTCATCGCACGGGTCCAGCGGTTTTAATCTGTCGCGAAGAACTCGTTGCCCACGGAAACCGCATCCGCCTCCATTTTCTTCATTCTGCAGCAGGTTTTCCACTTGCTCAAGCCAGAAATTCACATTTAACAGTTTTTTTTTTTACGGTGGATGTTGCCCCTACTTGGTGTCGGGTTGAAGTATGTTGAACGTATGTGATGTGGTGCAACGGTATACCTTTTAGTTCGTGAACTCCAACGAAGTGCCGATTTACATTTGAACTAGGTAGTGTAAATGCACGGCACATGTCAATAAGATGATTTTTCTTACTCGTGGCATTTTCGGCAATCTTGTGTGACGTGTTTATTGCGCGTGTTCCTGTCGCGACGACTATGAAAATTACACTTCATGGGTCAGCACTAGCAGACATACATACAGAAGGATGGCCAGACTGATGGATGTTGGCTCACTGGCTGGAGTTTCTCCTCGTTTGTCCACCACAGGACAGCAGCATGGAGATGGACGGAAAGGGAGATGCTTCCCAAAAGACGGCACAGTTTTTCATGTGACGTAAATGGACAAATAGCAATCATGCATTTGGGGCCAGTGTGCAAAAAATTAGACCAGCTCATGCATTGCAGAGGCTGAGGCCGATGCCTGAGGTTGTGCAACAAGTATATATTGACACTGTAAGACAGAGGACAGCAGACTGAGGTAAGGCTCAGGCGGTGGTTGGTGGCCAAGGAAAGAGAGGAGGCAGGGCTGATGTAATGTGCAACAGTATCCGTGTGTGTGTGTGTGTGTGTGTGTGTGTGTGTGTGTGTGCGTGTGTGCGTGTGTGTGTGCGTGCGCACATGTGTGCACGCTGTGGCCCAGCCTGCTGGCTCTCATCAATTATTCACTACTCCTTTTAGTGTGTCTCCCTTCCTTCTCCCCCCCTCCTCCTTGCATCCCCTCCTACTGCTGCTTTTTCTGTCCTCTCTCTCTCTCCACCCCCAACACACAAACACACATACACACAGTTCCCCCTCCTTGTCCTGCTACTTCCACCCCACCCCCGCCACCTGCCAGTCTCATCTCGGTGCCAGCCGATACCGGCCAGCATCCATCTCCTCACCTCTCCCTCTCCACTCAGTCAGTTTGAGGCAAAGGGCACCGGCGTGGATCGAACGATACAGATTTGTACAACAATTTGTATCGCTCTGGTCTGGCTATGATTAGCCATAATCTGCCTTAAATAATATCCTCTGCATGAATGTGTGCGAGAGTGTGTCCGTGTTTGTGTATAAGCGGGTAGCACTGTGTTCGGCGCAGTGACAGTGAGATGTTTTTGGTCTCGGCCCTCCTGCTGATCGCAGTTCTGCAGCGCTTTGGCTGAACTCCCGCAGCCAAATCTATTGGGGCTGCAGTATAAAACCTTGGTGGAGAGGGATGAGTTTAGAGGGAGACACAGAAACGTAGTCCTTCGACTATTTGTGTGGCTCCTATTCATTTTTTGCCTGAGCACTCCCATCCTGTATGATCAGTTTATGATCACAACAATGTCATCGCTCTTCTATAGCTCTGACCCAATCAGGGTTGCTATTGGTAGCTTATAATCAGCGTTTTGTTGGCACTGAATCTTGACCTGCTGTTGGGCTTGATGCACAATGTTCTGGATAAACGTGTTGGCCCGATGCCTGAAATCTAAAAGGCAGAGATTGAAAGAATGACTTTCAAATGGAAAATATGAATAAAGCTGAAGGGGCAGCAATGACACGAAAGAGGCAAAAGCTAGTTAGTGTTTGCTTGAATGGTGCACTGGTTTGAGAAACACGTTGCTAGGGTATTCACAGCTGCCGCATTTTAGGGAGATATGTCATATTTTTTCACTCAGTAACAATGACAGAATCTCTTCAAAAAGGTTTCATATACAACCAGTTAAGGGTTAACTAATGTAGGTGGGACCAACCTGGGGCTAGATGTAAATAGCAGAGTCCTTGATTGACTCTGAGATGCTGTTTACAAATGAGCTGCAATCTGATTGGACTAAACCCCCAGCAGGTTGTGTGAGCTGGAGATTCAGTTTGACTGCAGTAGCAACTCGATGGCTTTCTTGCAGGTGTTTCAGTTTGACTGGTGACTTTCAGCCGAGTGCGTCAGTGGTTGTCATGGTGACGGCAGCTGTTGAAAAGCCTAAAAGTCTTGAATTATCTTAAAATGAATGTTCAGTACAGTATATATTCGTCTGGTCCTTTTTGTCCTACATGATGTAAATTAAATGGCGTCGCCAACAAGAAGCGTTCACCTTTCTTGGAGTCTCTTTAATGTGGGGGAAACATGGATTAGCAGAGCAGCTAGCGTCTAATGAGGGATCTCACATAACGTTACAGGTAAACGACTGAATATGGGTCAGTTTCCGATTGAGGATAACGGTACAAAATACAGCTGCGCTGCCAGCTGCGGTTTGTTTACCACATTAAGAAACGTTACGAGAGATGAACGAGTCTTGCTGGGCACAATTTAACTTACGTAAATGGTTAGCGTGGATATTAAACACAGATGAGAGTGTATTTAAGATTGATTAAAGTAGAATCAAAGGCTTTTAGGAGGATACTGTGTTCTTTTCGTGTTTTCAACAGCTGCCGTCACTAAAGTCACCGGTCACCACGGTCACTCATTAAACCGAAACACAGGGATGGCGGAAATCTTTCCTTCTCTAAATACCTTGCATTCTGGTTATTCAACATGGTATAAGATGATTGTTTAAGCAAATATATGTTCAACAAACAACCGAAGTTATGTCCACCTTCCCACAGCGTGCCCAGCTGTATATCTGCTGTAGATGCATTGCCACTTCTTTATTCCTGCTTAGTGCTAAAACCACTGATGGATTAGTCTACAACTATGCACAGTGTCGACTGGTGGTTTTAATAGTCGACTGTTCTGTGAAACCCCTACATTTTGCTGCATGTGACTTGTCTGGGTCGGCCATTCCTTCCAGCTGCTCTGTGGGCTACTCTTTGTAATCCACACTAGTCAGTAGCCTGTATAGAAACTTGCCAGCTTTGGACGCACTGTCAGCCTGCTGGTGTTGTCAATGCTGTTAGCTTGTTAAGCTCTCCTTTCAGAACATTGTTTTGCACACTGATCGCTGCTTTGGTACTGGTATAAGGTCCCTGGTGGTTTACCTCAAACCAGAGTGGAGCAAGGAACCTCATCTATCAAACAAGATAAACAAATCCACACAGAGGACTGTTAAAACCCCATTGTCCCTGATCTGAAAACCATTTCAACTGCAAATGAGACAGCACCGAGCGTTTGAATGGTTGCCCTCTCTTTAGCACTGTCCCATTTCCAGATGGACTGTCTTCCCTTCTCCATTTCTACTCCTCCTTGCTGTCTTTTGCTCCCTCTCCAATTCCCCCGTCCTGCTCCCTTGCTGCTGCTCTCCAATTCACCTAAACAGGATGACCCTGCTTAGGCCCCTCATGCGGTGTGAAAATGGTGTCTATTGTATTGGAAGGTCTGAGGGAGGGACAAAGGAGGGAGGAGGTGAAGGAGGGGGGCCATGTTGGTGATTAGGAAACCAGATCCACGACTCTGCTTCAAAGGGAACTGGATCCCTCTGCAGTGCCTATTGATTTACCTGGAATGTTGCTGGCCTGCTCAGTATTGTAGCCACCTCTAGCTGGACGTCAAGAGACACTTCACTGCATCGAGATAGACCAACATGAGACGAACCTATCAGTGCACTTGGAAGGCGCTGTGCTACCTATAGCTGGGTGCAGCATGGCATGCAATGGGTCTGCACAATTTGAGTGTTGGTAGCGGCTTGTGCCGCCTGTTTAAACCCTGTTAAGATTTCAAACTTGAGCCGGTGAGTGTCCGCTCACCATGTTGTCAGTCTTCCAACACTACTTGTGCGTGTTCGTGGCTAGCTTGATTCTCCTATCTTTATTTTTTTATTTATTTTGTTGAGCCAGTTATTCTGTTCATCTCACCTACCCTTCCCCCACTGTCGTCCCTCCCTCCCGTGGAGGAGGTGCATGCAGAGCTAAGCGAACAACACTTCGTTATGCGGAAATACTCTCACATACTTTCTTGCTCACTCTCTCACTTTCACTTTCTCTGTCTCTTGTTCTCTCTGCCTTCCACACGCTGCCTATGTAGGTCACCATGACTCACTCCTTTACGCTTCAAAAGCCCACGAATCCCTGCTTGCTAGTTTTTTCTTGCACCCTCTCATGTTTAGTGTTTTATAAGAGGGAATGTGCTCGGCAGTGCGTGTGCATACAGGGAAGCTACAGACGACCATTTTGTGCTCAAAATTGCGTTCCGTTCCTCTGTTGCATTTGATGTGTTCCCCCAGATCATTTTGCGTGTGTTACCAGTGCTTTTCTTTGATTAGCTGGTCAGTAAGAACCAGAGAAAAGAATGTGACTATAAAAACATGATAACACACGCGTTCGCTCCTCCCTGCCTCTTTTCATCTCTACACTGCGTTCACTTTGACCTACATGCTAGCCAGCAACAGCGAGCAGATTTGTTGCTGCATGGGAAATAAAATGCGTGGGAATGGCTCGAAAAATGAACGGCTAAAGACTCAGACTTAGCAGGGTGACAGTTGAATGTTGTCTGGTCTTGAAGCTTTTGTTTTTCTCTTGGTGTCTGGCCTATTTTAAGTATCAGACTGCCGGTGTGCCCAGCCCGTTGCGTGACAGTGATAACAACTGAATCGGCTCAAATCCAGGCCAGTGCACACTGCACATCTGGCGGCGGTGTTGACTCTTGGTGTTCGTCACTCCAGCCTACTACCTGTGAGCTAGCTGGTTTAAGGGAGCCCTCGGTTTGTCTCCATTTGAGTGTGTGTGTGTGTGTGTGTGTTCACTGCTTGAGAAAGGAGTGTGTTCCACGTGTTGTATGCTAGGAGTGCCATTCTCCTGGGCTCCCTCCACACACGGCAGAGGTATCTGCATATGAATATTGCCTTCTGCTCCTCTTAGACACTGAAGATCACCACCACCAACCCCGCTCCCCATCGAGTGCTGAGGCCTTTTCACATTGGTGGGCGGGTTTGTGACAGTCGGGGGAAAAAAAACGGTTTCAGATGTTGGTTTGCTTTTCTGCGTTGGATGTGACCGCACAGAACTTCTGTCATACAAAAGTGTGTGGGGTTTTAGCCTCCGTGTGCGCATGCGCGCAAGCAGAGTTTAAAAGGGGGCTGTTTGTGTAGTCAAGGCGCCGTCAGAGGCATTGAATAGCGTAAGCACACCATTGAGTATCAGCTCGCTGTCCTGACCCAGATCCCAAAAGGCCATGGCGTGCCACATGCATGTCCCTTTGTCCTCTTCTCTGCAGGGCTGCTTTCACAGAGGCCTGGGCTCTCCTCTGGATGTGGTGGAAGGAGGAGCTCGCAGGGGCTATTTTGATGAGTCACTCAACCGCACAAAAACAGGAGGAGGGCCGGGGGAAAAATACAATAACCTTCTACCCTCTCTTGTCATCCTCTGAAAACGCTTCACCATTACATCACTCACACACATACACAGACACACACTGACAGTTAAGAAAGCAGCCAGTTGCTCTAATGCTGCGCGACTGTAAAGCACAACATTATATCGTAAAACATAAAAGGAGGACATGCGGTTAGCGTATCCAGCCAGTCAGGCCAGCAGTTGCAAGGGCCTCAAGAAACTGTGTGTGTGTGTGTGTGTGTGTGTGTGTGGTGTGGGGGAGGGGGGTTGCATCTGCGCTTCAGACAAGGGGTAGGTTGGGTGTCCAGTGGTACAGAATGGAAGCTTTGTGGAGGAAACCTGAGTAGGCCGGGGCTTTGGGGCTGCAACATTCTCATGCTGGTATCATCTTTCCCTTCTCCCCAGTTTCAATGCACCCCTTGTCCACTGAGCTGCCCTGCTAGGGTGGACCTCCTGCCCCCTCTTGTCTACTGGAAAGACCAGGACCAAGCCCAGCCCTGCTAAATGACCCCCTTCTCCTCAGCCACCCCACATCAGCCTGGTTTAAAAATTGTCCAGGCACAGACGGGGATAATCTCTTAGGCACAAGATCTAGCTTACCCTTTTATTTCCTTTTTTCACAAATGTATGGCTTCTTCTCGTCATCATCACTGCTACTCTCTCGCTTTACTGCTCAAATGGACACTTATGCTACAAACCCATTGACTGTTCCTATCCTCTCCACCACTACAAATATGTGTTTTCCACTGGTGAGAGAGAGAGAGAGAGAGAGAGAGAGAGAGAGAGAGAGAGAGAGAGAGAGAGAGAGAGAGAGAGAGAGAGTTTCGGCAGTGTGTAATTCCAGCAGTGGTCCGTGTCTCTAGCATGGGTAATTGGAAAAGCGTGCCAGCAGGGCAGACTCAGTTTGCCAGAACACTCCACCAGGACACACATTTGTCCTTCTCTCTCTCTCGCTCTCTCTCTCCCCGTCTGTCTCTCTCGTGTAGCCGAATTAAGGCCCCAGTGAGTTTTCCATGAGAGAGCGGACTTTTGCACTGGGCCATCAACAGGAAATTCCAGCCTTCGCATACGGGGGCGGGGACCGCTCAGAGATGGGGTCGAGGGAGATCATGAGTTTGTTTGGCCGCTTAAGGGGGAGCTGAATTCTGTGACTGTTATGTGCTGGGCTGTATCAGACTTCATTATGGGACGGCCGGGCAGATCACAACACTTCCAGAGACGCTTGGCAGCGGGGCCAACGCAGTTTGCCATCCTTAAGTTTCTCCTTGTATACTGCTGTCTTCAAGTATCTTGTCTCCGTCCTGCAATCTCTCATTTTCCACTGCCTCCTGTCAGGTTGCATGCTCTCGAGTTGTTTTTCTCAGGCCTTCATTGGACATCAATGTTCACCGACTGTTTTTGTAGGTTTGTTCGCATCATGAGAACAACAGAGCAGAAATCCAGCTCCCCAGAGGACGCTGACTGCTCACGTAATCTGTGAGTGACCTGTAATGGATTCCTGCCCTAAATGAAAAGTGGCCACGGAAGCATGGGAATAATCCAAGAAGTATATCCTTTTTGTTTTTTCTTTTGATAGTGAACTTAACTCTCATTTCCCTGAAACGGCAGCGTACCCTTCCTTTCTCTGGTTCTTTTGGATGAAAGGGACCAAGCGTTGCTCTGTGGTAGGGCTGCACTGGGTTGTGGGTAAAAGCTTAATTGAGTAAATTGCATACATATGGTGATGGCTGTTGTCTGGAGGTGTGTGTGTGTGTGTGCGTGCGTGCGTGTGTGTGGGTTGTTTGTGTGCTGGCTTAGATTCTAAGTAGTGATACCTTGTGAACAGCGGAAGAGCAATCCCCTCAAGGCAGAGCGTCTTTCAATTACTGCAGTTTCCATTCTGGGCAGAGGTGCAACACTAATACACACACACACACACACACACACACACACACACACACACACACACACACACACACACACACACACACACACACACACACACACACACACACACACACACAGACTTGCTCACATCCAAACATGCACTAGCAGATAAACAGACACTTATTCAAGAAGACAGGCAAACTGGCTTTTTCAGTGTGCTAAGTGTTTTCCCCCCACACATCGATTGCTGTTGTGATAAGACCTTGGCCATGTCCAATGGGGTGACCAGACAGTCAGGTTTTTTTTTTAATTCTTTTGTTTTGGTCCAGGTCAGGGGTTAAAAGCTTAGCTGTCATAGACATTACTTCATCTCCTTCTGTTAAAAGGCTAAGATAAACAGTAAAACCAGTGAGAGTAACCGATAATCCACGTTCTTTAAAATGTAAGATTTTGAGGAAGTGGTTTGGATTCATCATGAATTTGGAGTCCTTTAACACTGCCCAAAAAGCACTTCCTTCACTGCTCATCTTTCAAGATATTGAAAGCAGAAGCACCCATAGCAAATTAAACCTTAAACACTGTGTTATGTTTGGCTTATGCTAAATATCCGAAAAATGTGTAAGCCTTTATTCCCTAACATAAAACTGAAGAGTGATGGGAGGAAGCTATGGCACTCAGCCTTTAGTCTGTAGGATAGTTGATGGATGTTAATGGCTGTCCAACCTATTCCACTGGTGGAGACGGTGCTCCGGAGGCAAATAGTGGTGTGCATCCAGGAAATACAATATTTGAAAACCACTGTCCAACATGACGAAGTAATGTATTGCACAATGAGTGTGCTTGGCATGGAGATCAGACACTGATGGTAAAATGGTCCGTCAGATAGGTTTTATTGAAGACCCCCCCCCCAAAAAGATACAATTTGTATGAGTTGTGAAGAGGGAAGGCTTTGGTTGGTTTGGTTTTGCAGTAAAGAGGAAGTTCTAGCAATGAGCTTTGCTATCAAACATCTTTTGCCCTATCCTCTACACAGTACCTCTACTGAAATCAGTACTGGCTTGTGTTTACCACATTTACTGCCTAATGCCACTAGCTGCCTTATTAACTGCTCATATAATGTATATTTCTGCTAGCTGTCTAAGCTGAAATCAGTTGTTGAGTGATGCACTTGTCAAGTGCTGCTAGCTGTTTAGGTTAGTGTCGCTATATCAAACATTGCCCAGCGTGTAGTTGCTGTCTAAGATAACATTAGCTTGCCATACATTGCCCAGTGCAGTGAGTTCTCGTTTCTACTGGGCATGCGCAATACGAGGAAAATCCGCAGTGTGCGATAACGTTGTTCAATATTGCGATGACGACATGGCTTGCGATAAATAGACACATATTGACGTGTGCATGTTACGTAGTTCACACGATGTTTTCTCCGGTGTGTTGTCCGGGGGTAGAGGCTAGTTCCCATCGATGCAGAGAACGGAAATGGAGTAGAGAACGGTCAACTGAGCATGCGCGAAATGCCTCTACCACGCCTCCACACGCCCCGCGTAGCATCCAGGCGCTAGCATTCTAGGAAGACCCACGCCTACTCTGCGTCTGATTAGCTAACTTTAAACCCTAACCCCGCCCTAACCCTAACCTTAACCTACCCAAACAACGGAGGCAACGAGTACTTGCGCATGCTCAGTTGACCGTTCTCTGCATCAATGGGGACTAGCCTCTACCGTTGTCCAGGCAGGTTGTCTGTCTGTAGACGTTGCGTTTCCGGTTCAAAGTTGATCCAAGGAGCGCACATTTGAGGCTGAGGTAGGGCTCTGTCGTTTGGCGGGACCAAAGATCATTAACATATTCGTTTCTCGCGCGTATTTATTTATGTCCATCCCTGTCCGTGTCACGCTTTAAGTTGACGGAAAGGAGGTCCGTTATTCACGGAATTTCTGTGCGCCGAAACCTGTGAAACGCGAATATAAATCCGTGTCTGCGTACAGGTTCAGTCTGTCGCGTAGAACTGCCTGCCGCGTTATTATGAAACCCACCGCTTTTCTGGGCAAGACAAGCCCCGTGTAGCATTCAAGCACTAGGATTGGCCAGGTGTGGGGGTCACAAATGAATAACACTTTAATCAGAGAGGACACCAGAATGCCTTTAGCCTATTCTTTATTAGAGGTCGGGTAGCAGAGGCGTTAAAGTTACTACGATACTGATATAATATTATGCAGCAACAGTTCCTGAAAGGGAGTAATTTTTTCTGTATTAAGTAGTTGGCTGATGGCGATCACCACTACTTGTTAATAAAGGCACACAAAACGTGTGGAAAAGTGTATTCAATCACAAAAAAACAAGCACGCTTTGCGTCGGAGCGCTTGGACGCCTGGCCAATCCTAGTGCTTGAATGCTACACGGGGCGTGTCTTGCCCAGAAAAGCGGTGGGTTTCATAATAACGCCTCGCTGCCTACGCATACCACGTCCTCCGCCATATTGTGGTTGTTGTTGTTTTTTTACGGCAGACGTTGCTCCTACTTAGTGTTAGGTGCAAGTTTTAAGATGTAGCTCAAGTCCACGTTGAATGTATGTGATTTGGTGCAGTGGTACAATTTTTAGTTGTTGGTAAACTCGAATGTCTTGTAGCGAATTCGGGGGACAACGCAACCACAGGAGCGGCCGGGACGCGAACCCGTATCGCCCGCACCGCAGGAGGCATCGCTAACCGCTAGACTAAAGGGTCAGACCCGCGAGCCAGCGTGTCTTCTTATCCATGCACGTTACACTACCCCCCTCCTTCGGGAAGCGCGTTCCCGCGCTTAAGCATATCGGCTCCTTCACGCCTCAGGGCGCATGCGCTTCCGATGGCCTTACGGTCGTTCCAGCCCACTTCTGACACCAATGTAGCGAATTCGGGGGACAACGCAACCACAGGAACTGCCGCGGCCAACGTGTCTTCTTATCCATGCGTGTTACAATATTGTGACTTCTGCACGGGCTACGGCAGGTACAATTTTGCACAATTGGAATCAACTTCAACCACTGCCACAACACTCTTGCAGCCAGACAACGCAATGAAAATACGATTTGTTGGTCAGCAGTAGATTCTGGTATTAGCTCTCCTGTGTAATACCTAGTTATCTTCCTAAATTTGCATTGTTAGCCAGTCTCCTTCAAAGATCAGGTATTAACACTCTTTGTTGGAGATCAGGGGGGTTTTGTCTCTATTACTGCATTGTTCTGGCATACGTACTCAATACAAACAATGGCTAATGGAGATGAAGGCCTCGGAGGCAGAGTAGAGGTTGGCTGGGGGCCATGGATGATCAGTTGCCATGTTGATTGTCATTTCAGGTGTTCTGAACAGCAGTTGCTCGAACCACTAATTGGAGCCTTTTTACCTTGTCTGATGAGTGCATTGATTGTTCCATTGTGAGTGAGTGTGGCTGGCCATCGACTTCCTCTGTGTGTGTGTGTGTGTGTGTGTGTGTGTGTGTGTGTGTGCGCGCGCGCGCGCGCGTGCGCGCGTGTGTGCGTGCGTGTTCTCACAAATGCTTGGAATATGGGCTTGCTTTAGGCTACCCTAAATATGGAAGACTGATAGTTTTGTGGCACAAATACTTTTCTGTGTGCATATTTGTGAATGCATGCAAGCTTCTCAACATAAACCTTTCAGCAAGTGGTGGATTTCTGACAGAATGGTGAAACTGAGGATAATAACACAGTATAGTACTTGGGAGGCTGAAAAACATTTTTGATTTTTTTTTCCTTATTTTTTCTCCTGGCTTGGCAGACATCATAGAGAGCCTGTACTAGAGTAGGATGTCTGTCCAGTCAGCTTTAAGTGGCAGGGGCACAAGGAGACAAGTAGCGCTGCAACAACGAATCGATGAAATTGATAAAATCCGATTATAAAAATAGTTGGCAACGAATTTCATTATTGATTCGTTGGGTCTATGCGGGTGCATGCTGTGTCGCAGAGCTGGCAACATCACTTCAAGAAAAAGAAAAAAAAAAGTTTGAAACATGGCAGAGAAAACTGCGACCAAAATCATCTAGAGTAGGGGAGCGCTTCACATTAAATTGGAGTTAAAAGTGTGTTAGCTGTGTAAAACCGATCTTGCATGGAACGGGAGCGCCATGGTAATGAGAGAACACCTGAAATGAAAACATATTGGAGCCATGGATGAAGGGAATTTAACAGCAGGGTAAGTTACTACAAAAATCTTAATCAACTAAAGGAGTTTAAACCCATGGCATGTAGAGCTGTGCAATATGATGATATATATTGTGTGACGATGGAAAACGTCTATTGTTTCATATTAAGCTCTATCGTTTATTTCATTATGTCATAAATCACATTCTTTATGGCAATGTTTTTCGTCATTTGGCCGACCCTTTCCGCTCTTTGCACAGCACGAACGCAGGCAGGAAATTTGCATGAAGGCAGTACAAACAAACATGGAGGACAGTGAACGCAGAACGGGGTAATTCCGAACAGAAGGACTCCGACCAGCCAGGACAAAACGAGGAGCTTGTACCTAAAAGAGGGGCTGCTTTTATCGTATGGATGTGGTTTGGGTATGAAAAGTCTGACACGGACCAGAAAACCGTACTTTGCAAAATATGCCGCACGCCGGTCCCCACAGCAGACTCAAAACACCACTAGCCCATTACCACCTACACAAGAATCATGTCAAACAGTACAGAGAGAGTCTGCAGATGAGAGCCGCAAAAGCACAGTCGAGTGCTCGAAACAAACCCCAGACTCAGACCTTGCAAGAGGACGTTACATGTTTAATTGAAAATTTGCGCAAAGGTTCTAAATAAAAGGAGAAAAATAATCAAATTTGAGTACATACCTTGTATTTGTTGAGTATATAATTCGAAATGTAATAAGAAATGGGCCTTTCCATGTGGTCATTTTATATAAACTATTCATTGAATTTACAGAAAAATTTGCTATATCGATTCATCCATCATCCTAACCGCTTATCCTGCTCTCAGGGTCGCGGGGATGCTGGAGCCTATCCCAGCAGTCATTGGGCGGCAGGCGGGGGATACACCCTGGACAGGCCACTAGGCCATCACAGGGCCGACACACATTCACACCTAGGGGCAATTTAGTACGGCAGTTTCACCTAACCTACATGTCTTTGGACTGTGGGAGGAAACCGGAGCACCCGGAGGAAACCCACGCAGACACAGGGAGAACAGGCAAACTCCACACAGAGGACGACCTGGGATGACCCCCATGGATGGACAACCCCGGGGCTCGAACCCAGGACCTTCTTGCTGTGAGGCGACCGCGCTAACCACTGCGCCACTGTGTCGCCCGTTATCGTAATATGAATGACCTGTATCGTGATATGAGATTTTGGTCATATCGCACAGCCCTAATGTCATGTGTTGCATTTTGAAGTGAGGACTCGTTCGTCTCGCAGCAGGTAGTTCTTGTCATTTATCTAATAGCCGGCGTTTGCTCGCGATCCAGCTTGAATGGTCCATGTCAAGTTTCCAAGAAGAAAGCTAGCCTTAGCCAGGAGCGTGCTAACATTGTGCCAGTGCAATGCGAAGTTCCTGTAGTGAGAGAGAGAGACAGAAGAGAAAGAGCGTGTGAGATAAGAGTTTTGTGAATGTGTGTGAGAAAGTGTTACTGCAGTGTTACTGTTGTTAAAGCTGCTTGATGTGGCAAAGCCTGTTAACACTGTTTGTGATTTACATTTTTCTTTTATTGTTTATAATTTACTATTTTAACAGCTCAGGTACATTCAAGCAAGATAGAAAATACTGTTTTTGTGCACTTTATTTAAAAAACCAGCATATATCTTTTGCACATGTTGTATAGCATACATTTAGGTCTGTTATTTGTTAATATTGTCAATTTGGAATAACATTGTTTTTTTTGGGGGGGGGGTTGAATAAAATGATTGAAAAAAAATTGTATTTAAAAAAAAATCTTTTTTACTTCACTTTAACTACTTTATTGATCCCCGCGGGGAAATTCTCCCTCTGCATTTAACCCATCCTAGCTGTGTGGCTAGGAGCAGTGGGCAGCCACCGTGCAGCGCCCAGGGACCAACTCCAGTTCGTGTTGCCATGCCTCAGTCAGGGGCCCAGACAGGAGTATTAACCCTAACATGCATGTCTTTTTGATGGTTGGGGAAACCGGAGCACCCGGAGGAAACCCACCACAGATACGGGGAGAACATGCAAACTCCACACAGAAAGGACCTGGGTTGACCCCCAAGGTTGGACAGCGCTGGGGTTCGAACTCCTTACCTTCTTGCTGTGAGGCGACCGCGCTAACCACTGCGCCACCGTCCCGCCGATTCATCGATTACTCTAAGAAATCACCGACAGATTAATCAATTATCAAAATAGTTGTTAGTTGCTGCCTTAGAGAGTAGTTTTCAAGCTTGATAAAATGGTACCGTTTACCTTAGCCCAGTGCTCTGAGTTCCAAGTGGTATCCACTCAGGTGTGCACAAGTGCAGGCCCAATGAAAGGGCTCACGAGCCCATTTGAAAACCAGCCGCATCCCTGTACCACTCCCTTGCTCGGGCATCAGTTCCCTGCCCCCTCTTCAAGCAGGCACCGCCCCAGTCTTCAGCTGGCTGTGCTCTGCAGTAGCAGGTCTTTTTGCCCCTTCATCCTCTCTTCCCTCCCTCCATCCAGCCCTGCCCAGTGATTTATAATTCATCTGGGATCTTGCCTCCCTATGCCTTGCTGCACCAGGACAGCATTAACATTCTGTTTGGTCCCCCACTACGCTATGCAGTTTGTGTGTGTGGGGGAGAGAGAGAGAGAGGGAGAGGGGGGGAGGGGGGGGAGAGAGAGAGAATTCCTGAGTCTACCATCCCAGCCAGTGAGGCTCCATTTGGAATGGCTGTTATTGTAGCTGTGTGTGTGTGTTCCTCTGTCAGTGCATGGATTACGTTACTTGCCTGTGTTTCTGTCTGTCCTCTTCCGGCCGCGTTTGTCAGTTTCCTCTGTACCCTTTCTGCTCTATTTGTTTCAAGCCAACTGCCTCTGTGACCCTGTGGTCCTTGTGTAATGACAGCAAGCGGGGTGTGCGGACATACCGTTCTGTGGAGAGACCTGATTACCAATAGTATCAGTGTCATTATGGCACGTCCTTGTGACACCAAGTCTCCGAAGGTGAGAGTAGACCTAAAGTTTACTGTCCCCCTGGCTGTTTGGACGAGCACCTCAGTAGGAAACTTCTTTGGAGGTTTGCCATTGCCAAAAAAAAATGGCGTGACAACCAAATTTAAAACTGAAATATCAATTCATCCTACCACTAATTTTCTTTAAGATTTTTTTTTTGGCAATAGTCCCAGGCTTTATTAACACCCCCCCCCCCCACCAGTGACAACTTTTGTTTCCGTGCCTAGTACTCATGCAGCTGTGAAGTGCCCAAACCTCATGGAGAATAAGGTGCAGAGAGAGTCTCTAAGTTAGTATGTCTGGGCAGGGTAGCGCCACACTACTGACATAAGTGAAGACTGTCAGTCTCACAAGTTTGCACGTGATCAAGTGGTAGCGTGTGAGATAGATTTGGGTCTAATTGTCCTTACACTGTGAAACGAACATGCCATGTGTAGTAATGTGTGGAAAATCGCCCACTGGAGTGACCAGCATGGTTTTTATATGTCGTAATACATCGGGACTATCAGGTAGACTCTGGTGTTAAGAGGAACGATGGTCTGACTCCGCTTCCGGTGTGGGAAGATGACTGCGTGAATTCGCGTTTGCAGTGGCCTCACCCAGTACCGTCCATGCAGTGTCTTTGTCCACATCTGCATCGAAATTTTGTCTTCGTTTGATGGCTGGGGGAGCTGGCGCTGGATCAGCTGGGCGAGCGGGGCAGGCTAAGGCCCAATTTATACTCCAAATGTGGGCTAGCAGACAGATGTCTCTCGACAATTTTGACATCATGAGAGTCACTTTTTGTGTCTCCCAGGGCTGTCGTGTACACGACACATTTTCTTATGTCGGCTAGCAGACTAGCCGACATTTGGAGCATAAATTGTGCTTAAGCTAACTGTTGGCCCATGCAAAACCAGCGGTTCCGATAACACGGAGGGCTGTCTGGCGACGGCCTCACCTGGCATTGACTGTGGTGTTTTTGATGTTGTCGTGAGGGGTGCAGGGAGGTGTGTCGAGCATTTTAGCCCCCTGCTAGTCACACAAAGCCTGTCTGATCCAGACATGTTACAACCAGTACCAAAAGGAAGCAGTCAAAACACTGTGGAAATGATTACATCCATCATTGGAGCATAAAAAGCCCCCTTGTTCATATGATATCAGTGAAATTGTTGTTGTATAAGGAATTGGTGAGTACAAAACCTTGATCAGCTTTACATTTTATCAAACTACCTGCATTCTTTCAGAGCTTATCGAGCAGCCTTTACTGCTAACAGTTAGCACAACAAAGATTTATATCTTAAAATGTTGTCAGACACTACGTACACATTAGCTTAATGGTTTGAGCCTTTGGCCTGTTCCCTTACCTGCAAATTCTTACTTAGTAGTCTGCATGTGTGCAGATTTCTGTGCCACTGGCCGAAATGTCAGTTGGAAGATTTTTCTCGGAGGTATTCGACATTTCTGTTTTCTCTCAAAATATCATCACAATATCGACATGACGGTGTTTGTGTGGTATTTCTTTTGGTCAACAAGCCACAGCTCTTGCATATGGCAGCACCGCCGTGACTGTCTCTTGCACATTGTAGTCACGGAGCTCGTCCTCGGCTCGTCCTCAGCTTCTCCATCTCGACACTCGGAACCAGCTGCAGAAGCGAGTCGCTGGTTGGACGAGTCGTCGTCAGGTCTCCGCGTGAATGTGTGCGTATTTGCGTAAACGCAGTGCGAGAGACATAGTTTTGGTGTTCGTCTCTGTAAAGGTCATATCCACCCTCTCTGCCTCTCCTCCCTTGCCTATCTCTCGCTCCCTTCATTACCCAACACGCCTCTCTCCCTCTGCTCCAAGTTTATTTTTACCTCCTCCAATAATCCTTAATTATTGCAGTTCCAGTCACAGTGCCACACATCTTTCTTGCTCTCTCTCATACACACTCTTTTCTTACTGTACACACATATAGATGCACACTTTCATGCACTCATTCATCATCTTCAGAGCTTGCACACACACTGGTTCAGTCATCCATCTTCTCTGTCCCTCTATTCCACAAGCATAATGATCTAGATCTGACACTTACATTACACATTGTGCACCCTCCAAATAATGGCGAGGGGCAACCCAGTCCATGTTCTTCAGGGGTTTGTGTGTGTGTGTGTGTGTGTGTGTGTGTGTGTGTGTGTGTGTGTGTGTGTGTGTGTGTGTGTGTGTGTGTGTGTGCGTTTACTTCTAGTAATTTAAAAGTAAACAGGTGGAATATCAGAATAGTACAGGCTGATACTCGTCACCAGCAGAGCTGACTTGTTTTTACATGATGGTGCATGGACATAGTGGAGCTGGCTGGGATATTGATCAATCTCCCATTTTTATTGGGACTTGTAAGGAAGGCAAGGTTTCAGCAGGCTAAAAGATGAGCTCAACGGGGGCATCCGGGTGGTGTGGCGATCTATTCCGTTGCCTACCAACATGGGGATCAGCAGTTTCGAATCCCTGTGTTACCTCCGGCTTGGTCGGAGGTTACACTACAGACACAATTGGCCATGTCTGCGGGTGGGAAGCCGGATGTGGTGGTTGTGTGTCCTGGTCGCTGCACTAGCGCCTCCTCTGGTCGGTCGGGGCGCCTGTTTGGGGGGGAGGGGGAATTGGGGAGTAGCGTGATCCTCCCACACGCTACGTCCCTCTGGTGAAACTCCTCACTGTCAGGTGAAAAGAAGTGGCTGGCGACTCCACATGTATCGGAGGAGGCATGTGGTAGTCTGCAGCCCTCTCCGGATGGGCAGAGGGGTTGGAGCAGAGATTGTGACGGTTCAGAAGAGTGGGGTAATTGGCTGGATACAATTGGGGAGAAAAGGGGGGGGAAATCTAAATTAAAAAAAAAATTTTTTTTTAAAGAAATATAAACTCAACAGTCAATAGAGCAATAGAGCTGTCAGCTATACAGCAGGAAATATCAGATATGACTGGAAATGTACATACATATATACCACTGTCCCATTTTTATCTAGCTTGTGGCTCATCTGTGGGTATTTATTCCCTCATAGTCTTCCACTGACAGATGGGAAATGGTTTCAAAAATGTGTGTTTGGTGAGATGTTCTCCTCCATATGGACAGAAGAGGCATGTGGTTAACCCTACCCGGAAATCTTAGCCTTGCTAATTTGTTATATATTTTCTACTTCAAGACAGAATTATTTAATTTCCCTCAACACATTATTTTGAATCAAAAATGTAGATTAGTGCACCCAGGGACCAAAATTAGCACTTGCCAGTCACCAAATGTGGGTACATTTAGTCTTTGGTGTATAAATTATGGAGACCACCCACCATTCTGGCCAGTAGAAAAAGTGAATTTTCTGCACATGCTGGAGAAAGCTGCTGGTTTGCTGTCACGTCAGTCTGCTAGATCTGCTGTATGGCATTTGTCGTGCGTAATAGGTCATTGCATCAGTCATCAAACCACACGATTTTTTTTTTTTTTGTTAAGGTATTTGAAGTATTTGTTGTCCGGGCAGTTGAAACAAACCCAGCTATATGGAGATTAGCGAGAGATGAGAAGGAAGAAAATCGCTTTTAGTGCGAACTGTCTGGCAGAGACTTGACATGCTACTACAGAATAAATACATATTAATATGTGACTTGTTACTTATCTTTACTTATCAATTTCTCTATAGTGGTTATGTTGTCAAACTCTTAAATAAATGATTTTTCTTGCCCTTAAAGGCGAATACCAGTGAATTTATTAATTCAAACGTGTTACACTTAAGTGTTGAAACAGTTGAATATTTCTGAATAGTGTTACTACTATTGTTACCGCACACTACTATAATATTGAGAATTGCGTATTAGACCAAGATTACATGCTTAATAGTAATAATAGCAAATTGCAGTAGTAAAAAGCGTTTTTTTTTTTTGGACTGGTAAAAAATCTGGCCAGTAAATGTTGTCATCTACCAGCCACCTTGGCATGTAAGGCAAAAAGTTCGATTTGGACCCTGTGTGCACTCAATCCAAAGTGCTGAAGTCATACTTTTAACTGGCCTGTGCATTAGATGCCAAATCCGAAGACACACTTATTAAAGGAATTCTCGTAGATTTTCCAACCTTTTTTCTATGTGTTAATTGTTGGGGGGCATCTCAATAATATACACAATACTTGTCAATATTGTCTGTTTCACCGTAGCCTGCTATAGCAAACTGGCTCACCTCTGTCATCCACTGATACAAGTGGATGAAGGAAGACCTAACTATAAGGTAGACTGGCTTAGATGTTTTTTTTCCCTTTTTTTCTAATCTCTTCCCCCTGGGAGCGAAGGGGCAACTTCCCTGTTTACTGTAGTAATGTCACATGGCTATCGTACCCGAAGCATTTCGAAACACTACGATGATCTCCGAGTGTCAACATTATGGATGATTTTGTGTTTTATAATATTGTGGCCAGGTCTAGCATTCCATTCCGCCTTACTTTATGAGCCAGAATGCAACGCAGAAGAAATCCAGCACAGAGGCAGGGGCAACAGGTTTTTTTTAGGGAGTTGTTCCTTATCCGATGAGAGGGTCTAAGGACAGGATGTTGTGCTGCTGTTAAGCCCACTGAGGCAAATTTGTAATTTGTGATATTGGGCTATACAAATAAAATTGATTTGATTTGATGCAGCTACACTGTAGCTGTTCTCTGCTAGCAGGCCGGACAAAGACCCAGGGCCACCTAGAGACTACACTAACTGAGGGTGTTTGGGTTCAAATAGTCCAGCATTGCCAACAGAATGTCACTATGCTAAAATGACTTCTTTTTTTTTTCGGATATAGATGCCAGTCCATTGGAAAATGCTGGTGAGAAACTCTTGTGCAATGCACACTATGTACATTTAGGCAATGTGGAACAGGCTCTCTTGCCACAGAAAGTCATTTTCTCTTGTCAGAATGAATTGCACTGAAGCGGTTATAGTTGATGTCAGACGTCAAATAGAACATGGTGCGCCTGAGTCCAGACGCTGCCGCGTCAGCTCTGGATAGACGGTGGCTAATTATTGGAATTTTTGTAGTTTTATTTAACCTTTTTACTCCCCTTACAATGGCAGTGATATCTTAAAGCCGCAGCACTCTTTTGGATATTGGCTTAGACCTTACAGAATTTACGACCAGAAATTTGTTACCTCGTCATGGCTGGAAGCGATCCATCCGTACAACAACAATGCCAGGGCCTCAGATGCGATGAGGAAGCAGGGTTCTCAAGTCCTGCACTGACATCCTGGCTCTGTGTTCACAACCATCTCAACCCCTCTCTGGCCCAGTCAGTGGTCCCCCACATGCTTCAAATTCTCCATTGTTTTCCCTGTGCCAAAGATGACTTCCCCTGCCTGCCTGAATGACTACCGCTCAGTTGCCCTCACCTCAGTAGCCATGAGGTGCTTTGAGAGGTTTGTAAAAAATTACATCTGCTCCTCACTACCAAGCACCTTAGATCCCCTGCAATTTGCTTATTGCCCAAACCGATCCAGGGATGACGCCATCCCCCAAGTACTGCACACCACACTCTCCCACGTCTACAACATGTTAGATTGCTGTTTATAGACTTCAGTTCAGCGTTTAACTCTATTATCCCTTCCAGGCTGGCCAGTAAATTGACTAACCTGGGTCTAAACAAATCTGTGTGCACCTGGATCCTAGATTTTCTTACCACCAGACCTCAGGTGGTCAGGGTAGGCAGACACACATTCAATCCTCTCACCCTCAGCACTGGGGCCCCCCAGGGATGCGTGTTGAGCCCTCTGCTGTATTCCTTGTATACACACACACACAGACAACTGCGTACCACACACAGCTCCAGTAACATCACAAAGTTCGCTGACGACACAGTTGTGGTGGGCCGGATGTCGAACGATGAGTAGGCGGCAGGCTTGTCACAGTGGTGCCGGACCAAACACCTCTTCCTGAATGTCGGGAAAACTAAAGAGTTGATCTTGGAATATGCCAGGAAGTGTCAGAGGTCTTAAACCCCATTGGAAATCGGCGGAACTCCAGTGGAGAAACGGTGAGCAGCTTTAAGTACTTCAGCGTGCGCATTACCCAGGACTTAACATGGGCTACACATATTGACACTGTGACAGCAAAAGCAAGACAGCGCCTGTATCACCTCAGACAGCTTAGGAAATGTAAGGTCCAACAGAAAGTCCTGCTATCCTTATTCTCTGCTGCAGTGCAGAACATCTTGACGGAGCTTAACCGGCTGGTATGGGAACAGCTCCTCTCAGGGCAGGATGGCCCTGCAGGATTGTGCAATCAGTTGAGTGCACTATAGATACTGTGTTCCCCTCCTTGCAGAGCCTACACAACAGGAGGTGCACAAGCAGAGCTAGGAGGATTGTAAAGGACCCCCATCACTCCAGCAATTAATTGTTTGTGCGGGTGTGATCAGGCAAGCCACCTGCGCTGCCACAAATCACGCACTGAGAGACCGAGGAAGAGTTTCTCCTGAAAAGCTCAGAGCCTTGAACAATGAACAATAAACTCCAAATTACGATATGCGTATAAGTATACAAATACTGTTTACTTTTTATGCATATCCTGTATATTTTTTGTATATCCGGGCTTATTTTCGTATATTTTTATCTGGTATATTTTGCTTATGGCTTAGCTTTTTATAATTTCTTGTACTTGCATTGTGCACTGCCTGGGAGTTTGATACACTACCATTTCCTCTCGGGGATAAACAAAGTATTTCTGACTTTGATTTCATTATACGTACTTGTATGTATATGTGACAAATACAAATCTGTTGAATCTTGTAAAGACTAGCTAGACCACCAGCACTTACTGGATGTATAGATTGTTAGCAGTCATTTTCGCATCCTCATGCTTTTCACTTTTCCTGTTATGGACCTCATGGAGTCCAGATAGCCATAGTTGTGCTCAGTGAAAATTAGGATGGACTTCATTCATTTATGGAAATATAAAGGTTCTGATATAAATGTTTTAACTAACTTAATATAAACATCGTAACCAGAGGCAAAGTAAATTCAATTAGAAATTTAAATGAAATTGTAAATTAAATTATGAAGGACTTCAGTTACAAAAAACAAAACTTACAAAAATGAGTTTTACAATGTACAGCCACATTTTGGAGCCTGTCAAAACTAACAGTCTTGTGAACTGTTGCGGAAGACCTGGACTTTTGGTGAGTTGGCTGGCAAAGTATCTGCTGCTTTGGTAGTAAATTGTGGGAAGATAGCAGTTGGTACTTTTAAAGCATGATCAGGTGGCTATGACATTTCCTATCCTTCAGCAGTTGTTCATATATAATCTTCTACAGTTTCAAAGTTTTGTCTAACTTGGAGTTTTGCAGGGCTCACATCAGTCTCCACACCGATAGAAAATAACCCAAATCCAACACTCTGCTTTTATTGTGGATTTAGGGGACAATGTCAGATATAGTATCTCTGCACAGAATACCAGCCTGCAGGACTTGATCGTGCATGTGTGTGTCTGTGTGTAATTTTGCCTCTGCTTAGCTGGTTTTGTGGTGTTGCCGACCCTGATTCGTACTTGTATGTTTTCGGTGGACAAGTGTGCGTCTATAATACCAAGCCAAGCATGTAAGGTGCACATATGCCAGGGGAAGAAAAGTGGACACTGTCTGATGAACTGAGGAGAAAGTGGTCCAACCCCAGAGCAAAATGAAGCACCGTTTCTTGCAGTCCGTGTGGCCTCACCCTGTAATGTCAGTACTGAGCTAGCTTTTTGTCCCTTGTTTTTGTGTGTGTAGGCGTGGGTGTATTCTGTGGAGTAGCGTTAGGGAGGGAGCTCACAGTTTCTCATCCTGAAAGGGGTCTCCCATTGTAGCCAGCCAGTTTCTCCGTTACACAGGCGGATTGTTTTGAGTTTGTAGGACTCGCTCGCCCATGAGCGTGTGGGTCTCCCGTCGACCCGTCACCCAGTTTGATGTCAGCGTGAAGCCCTACCAAGCGAGGTCCTCTGGATGTAAGAATCTAGCCCAGCTTTCAGTAAGCCGTGGGCAGACACATCATTGTTTATTTGTGTCTGAAGCTTTGTAATGTTAAACTTAACACGTTTTATTTATAACTTCTCAGAACAAATCCTAAAGCCCTTCAACTTAGGAGCTCGTAAAAAGCAAAGCATGGCGTCGGGGTGGCGTGGCGGTCTATTCCGTTGCCTACCAACACGGCGATCGCCGGTTCAAATCCCCGTGTTACCTCCGGCGTGGTCGGGCATCCCTACAGACACAATTGGCCTTGGCTGCAGGTGGGAAGCCGGATGTGGGTATTTGCCACGGTCGCTGCACTAGTGCCTCCTGGTCGGTCAGGGCGCCTGTTCAGGGGGGAGGGGGAACTGGGGGGAACAGCGTGATCCTCCAGCACGCTACGTCCTCCTGGCGAAACTCCTCACTGTCAGGTGAAAAGAAGCGGCTGGCAACTCCACGCGTATCGGAGGAGGCATGCGGTAGCCCGCAGCCCTCCCCGGCTCGACAGAGGGGGTGGAGCAGAGATCGGGACATTTCGGAAGAGTGGGGTGATTGGCCGGATACAACTGGGGAGAAAAGGGGGGGGGGCAAAGCACATGAAAGCCAGTGCATAAAAACCAAGACTGACCAAACAATTGCAGTAGGACACGGGGTGGGGGGGTGGGTGACTTAGTGGTCCGAGGAGGAAGGAAAAGATTTAAATCCACCGCACTGTTTTTTCATCCCCAAACAGGCTGCCCTGTGTTGTTGGTTTAGCCTGAGAGAGAAGCTGGAGGTAGCTACCCAGCTAGCTGCCGCAGCAGATAAATGGTGCGCTATCACGCCGTCACTCATGCAGGCGTACTCAGTTCCACATGCGTGCGTGTGTACACAGCAGCGCGGGGCGACAGCTTCAAGATAAACTCCTAGCCAGCTACAGTTTCTGCTCGGCCTTGTTCGATCCTAATCAGTAAGGCTCGAGACGGGTCTAACAAACACCCAGCCACTCCCAACAGTCTATCCTGACAACCAGGCAGTTGGCTGATGGGAAAATATGAACGGCTTGTGCCTGACTGGAGAATCAGAGCGGTTTGGAGCGGCCTCGGCCTGTGCTGAAAGTTGCGTGGTTATGTTCTTCTTCTGGTGTGCTCATACAAGGTGTGAACTAGCATGGATGAAGTTCTAATAAGGGTTCATTTGATGGCCGTTGCAGTGAGAGTTACTTACACTGATGTTGATGGACACCTTAAAATGAAACCTTGAAAGAAATCAAATGTTTCGTCATATGAAATTGTATTTATTATTACCGACACTTATCAAACAGGGATGCCATTACACCTTTGCTCGCACCGATCATCTGCATATGAACATTCAAGGCACATGGACATTTACTCTGTTTCACTCCGTTTTTACTCTCTGGACTGCACCTTTTATTTTTTTGCCCTGTATTCTATCATTTGCCCCGTTTTTATTTTATTGTAAACTTCTTCTTCCTCCTATTCTTCTCCTTCTCCTCCTCTTCTCCTCCTTCTTCTTCTGCTTCCTTCCTTCCTTCCTTCCTTCCTTCCCTCCCTCCCAGGGGTCACCGCAGCAGATTTGCTTATATTTATCCATTTCTTTTCTGATGTACACACTTCACTCCTCAGGCTATATTTACATCTGTGCTTAAATTTACAGATGTGGCTATGTCCTCGATAATTGTATTATATATATATATATATATATATATATATATATATATATATATATATAATTTCTTGTAGCTGGTGCTCATATTTATATATTTCATTTCTGTTGTACATAGTTATCTGGACGTTGTTGATTTCATTTATATCTGTAATCCTGGTTTTAACATGTTTTTATGCTGCTGCAACAACTGAATACCCCCCCAGGGATTAATAAAGCTTCATTTCATCTCATCTCATCTCATCTCATCTCTCATTTCACTGCTAATAAGCCAGTATCGTACAATTATCTACACTTAACTGCAGCCCTGAGTAGTGGCTCTGTTGCAGGATTTAATAGATGGCTCTAAATAAGGAGCGTTGTGTGTTGTTTCAGAAGCGTAAAGGGCAAAAGCAGATTGAATCCTCATTGCTGTAGGTTTATATACAGAGGCACTCTTCTACTACTGGTGTCTCTCTGTCTCCCTCTCACTCGCTTTTTCTCCAGCTTCTCTGATAGGCCTGCATCTGTCTCATCCCTGAGTTGCTAGGCAACAGGCTTGAGTTTGTGTGCGTGTGTGTGTGTGTGTGTGTGTGTGTATATATATATATAAACGTGTATGTTATTGTGGCAATGTGACAAAGGTAGAGAGAGATGTTGGGAATGAAGCAGAAGAGGAAGGGGGTGGTGAGAGAGGAAAGAGGAGAGAGAGAGAGGAAAGAGATAAGAATGAGTCATAGCACTGATGAAGCCGAAGGATAGAGGAGGAAGTTAAAAAGCAGTAGATTTTCTCTGGCCTCTCCTGCAATCACAATACACACGTGTGTGTGTGTGTGTGTGTGTGTGTGTGTGTGTGTGTGTGTGTGTGTGTGTGTGTGTGTGTGTGTGTGTGTGTGTGTGTGTGTGTGTGTGTCCATATCTAGTATATATACAGATATGTGTGTGTACATAAAGGCAGCATGATTTACTAGGCTTGCAGGCAGCCTTCACTGAGCTGTTATTGGAGGGAACGGAGACGTGTGGGGGGAGAGTAAGCGTGCTCTGAATAGAAAATCGGCGCGAGTGATTGGATTCCTCCTCACATCTCACTCCTCCCTTGCTTGCTCTCTCCCTTCTGGCGCTCCGCAGGGCCTTGTGGGTAATAGGACTGCTCCCATGAAGCAGCCTGTCTGTTTCGAATGCATTTTGTCAGTTCAACTTGTCCTCGCGTTTTGTTTGCGGCTCATTCTATCATTTGTGCTGGAACTTTCTGGATTTTAAGATTTGTCTTAAGATGTAGACAAAACGCCTGCTGCACCACCCACAGAAGATACACAGCAGTTTTTGAAAGGTGACATTTGGTCATTTTAGTAGACACCAGCTCTGTGTCCATTTCAGCTTCATGCATCTTGTGTGTGTGTGTGTGTGTGTGTGTGTGTGTGTGTGTGTGTGTGTGTGTGTGTGTGTGTGTGTGTGTGTGTGTGTGTGTGTTTCACATGTCAGTGTCTAACTTTCTCTACACAGGCTTGAAGTGAATGGGCTCAGGTCAGGGACTGAGTAGCCGAGCCAGGCTCTGGTTGCCTAGATAGAGCAGCAGGGCCTACTACTACTTCTACTACTACTTTCGGCTCTTCCCGTTAGGGGGCGCCACAGCGGATCATCCGTTTCCATCTCTTTCTGTCCTCTGCATCTTCCTCTGTCACACCAGCCACCTGCATGTCCTCCGTCACCACATCCATAAACCTCCTCTTTGGCCTTCCTCTTTTCCTCTTCCCTGGCAGCTCCATATTCAGCATCCTTCTCCCAATATACCCAGCATCTCTCCTCCACACATGTCCAAACCATCTCAGTCTTGCCTCTCTTGCTTTGTCTCCAAACCGTCCAACCTGAGCTGTCCCTCTAATATACTCGTTCCTAATCCTGTCCTTCTTCATCGCTCCCAGTGAAAAGCTCAGCATCTTCAACTCTGCCACCTAGAGCAGCAGGGCCTGGCTGGCTTTATTTGCACACCAAACAGGCTAGCTAGCCCCCCCCCCCATGCACCACAATTACTTGCGTTGCATGAAAATAGACTGTCCCAAGCACTGCTAGACTGACTCACACAAAACCTGGCACGTGGAAAACACGGGTCCTCCGTCTCTGGAGCTGCTTGGAAATCACGGCACGGCCCATTGGCTGTAATTAGGGTTACATGGATGACCTCCAGCGAAGTTCGATGGGTCTTATGACACACTTGTTTCATCATTGGTAGTCCATAACCATTAACCACCACTGTGGTGTGAACTTGCTGACTGCTAGGGACTGCTGTGCTGTTTTTTTTTTTTTGTTTTTTTTTTAAGCATCTGGTTGGGCAATAGGCATGCACCCGCAGAAAGATGTACACAGACACACAAGAAAAGCATGCCCTGCCCTGTACGCAGCTGCTGTGTTGTTCAGCTGTTGGAGTGGAAAATGCAAGGGGTGTGTATCTGTACTATGACAGGCATAAGTTAGGTGTGGCAGCGGCGGCTGGGGGGAGGGGGGGGCGGAGCATACAAATGTTTCCCTGGCTCTGCAACAGCAGCGGGGGGCCTTTTTAGAATACCCCTCAATGTCACGTCCATCAGTTCTGTACATTTGGGTGTGTTTGCTCTCTGATGGACCCGTTCAGCCAGTTCTCAGTTCAGTACTTACCCTGTGTTTGGGTCACTGTTTCACAGAATATATGGCTATAACTGAATATACGGATATAACTGCTTTCTAATGTTGGAAGACCGACACCAAGCTCAAGTTAAATGAAATACCTCGCCATTTTTATCACCTCCCAGAGGGCTGAGGTATATTTCAGAGGTGATGGTGTATAATTCACAGGTGACCAGTACAAAAATCTTAACCCAGGAACTCTTTGCGTGTCTTTGTATGTGTATGCGTTCAGCCATGTACGTGTGTGTGTGTGTGTGTGTGTGTGTGTGTGTGTTTGTGTGTGTGTGTGTGTGTGTGTGCTTGCATCATGCTGCAATTTGCTGAGTTGTTGGCCTCTGTCTGACCGCAGAGGGAGTGGCACAGAGGATAGCAGGGATGCTACAGGAGGATGGAGAGAGGGGCTAATAAGGAATGGGTGGCGTGTGTGTGCCTCTCTCTCCAAAAGGTGGATGTTGAAGAGCTGTGTTGGCGAGCGCCTGTCCTCCAGTAGAGAGAGATTGCTTCTCTGGCTCACCCCTCTCTGCTCCATTCCTTTCTGCAATCTGCTTCTCTGTGTCCAAGTCTAGATAGGCTGACGTCATTCACACGGCGCTCTTCACAGCTACGGCTCTCTCCCGGCCTTCCTGTCTTCTGTGATGTATAGGCACGAGTGCCGGTGTCAGGAGCACTATGTTAGCGTGATGCCATGGCTTCATTTTTGTGAGCAGCTTAACCTCTTGTTGTCAGTAGTTCAGCCTAAGCCTGACAACCATTCACTGAGTTTCATCACAGCCGAATTCAAATCAGTTAGTTTATGACTTGGCTGTTTTTTTGGGGGGGGGAGTTCTTATGAGCAATGAGAGGGACATTTAGCAAAGATTGAATTTTTAGACCCTGTTTTATGGCCTGTTTGTTTTATTTTATTTTTTATTGATTGATTGATTGATTTATTGGATCCCCCCCCCCTTTCTCCCAGTTGTACTTGGCCAATTACCCTATTTTTCTGAGCTGTCCTGGTCGCTTCTTCGCCCCCTCTACCGATCCAGGGAGGGCTGCAGACTACCCCATGCTTCCTCCGATACATGTGGAGTCACCAGCCGCTTCTTTTCACCTGACAGTGAGGAGTTTAACCAGGGGGACGTAGCACGTGGGAGGATCACGCTATTCCCCCCGGCCCACCCCCCCGAACAGGTGCCCTGACTGACCAGAGGAAGCGCTAGTGCAGCGACCAGGACACATACCCACATTCAGCTTCCCACCCGCAGACGTGGCCAGTTTTGTCTGTAGGGACGCCCGACCAAGCCGGAGGTAACACGGGAATTCGAACCAGCAATCCCGGTATTGATTGGTAATGGAATAGACCGCTACGATACCCGGACGCCCTATTTATTTATTTTATGGCCCCTTGTCTCCCCGCCTGCTGCCCAGTGACTGCTGGCATAGGCTCCAGCATCCCGCGACCCCGACTGGGATAAGCGGCTTGGATAATGGAATGGATGAATTTTTAGATTGAAGAGCCACATACCTGTCTCCCTTAGAATTGTTTTCAGCAGTGGTGCTGTTGTGTTGCTGTGTGTATGTGCGCATGTGTGTGTGTGTCCACGAGCATGCAACGCCGGCCCATAGTCATGTGTGTTGGAATAGCTTAAAATTTCAGCGGTTTTACCTAGGTTCGTGGAAGACTTAGGTGCACATATTTGGTGGGGCATTTGGGGTCCTCCCCCAAGAAAATTTTTAAGTGTTTTCCAATAAAAAATATACGCAATTTTACCTCATTTCAGCTGGAAAAGCTAGAGCACAAAGACAAACGACACCTAAAAATCTTAAAAGACAAAACTTGCTGAAGAAGTCCACCGGGACCAACTACTACCACTAGATCTGGGAGAGTCATTTGGTTTTGATGCTCTCCACATTGAGTTCACATTCATTCGGCTTATGTGGGGGCCAGCACGGCCGGGGTGTGCGCCTCCGCCTTGTAGTGGTGGAGGAAACCCTGTAACTGACACATTGTCGCCTATACTGTACATTTACTGCCAGGCTGACAACTTCCGGCGAACCTTGTCCTCTGCTCTGCATTCACGTCACTTCCCTGCCGCTCGCTCACTCTCTCACAACCACACAATTGCTAAACACATATTACGCACGGCCCTATTCCTTAAAGGAGGTACGCTACTTCTATAACAGCAGGAGAGGGGGGATTCTGGGATTTGATGCACCAGTCGATGACTCACACAATTCCACGATATAACGTTGGGTGTTGTTTTTGTGCTTGCACAGGTGTGAGAGTGAAAATCGTTAGTAGGGCGTCCGGGTGGCGTGGCGGTCTATTCCGCTGCCTACCAACACGGGGATCGCCGGTTCAAATCCCCATGTCACTGTCATTCTTCTGCAGTAACAGAGCAAGGCGGCCGTGAGACAAATGGTAAACTTTCTTGACACAAAAATAAAAACTTGTGCGAAGATAAAACTGGTGGCAGCTTTATTGTCTATCATTTCCCAGCAACTTCAAATTCCTTAACAGATAATGATTGTTAATGTATGACTGAATGTACCTGGACCTCCGGGTAGCATAGCGGTCTATTTCGTTGCTTACCAGCACGGGGATCGCTTGTTCGAATCCCCGTGTTGCCTCCGGCTTGGTCGGGCGTCCCTACAGACAGAATTGGCCGTGTCTGCGGGTGGGAAGCCGGATGTGGGTATGTTTCCTGGTCGCTGCACTGGCGCCTCCTCTGGTCAGTCGGGGCGCCTGTTCGGAGGCGGGTGGGGATAGCGTGATCCTCTCTCCCCTGGTGAAACTCCTCACTGTCAGGTGAAAAGAAGTGGCTGGCGACTCCACATGTATCGGAGGTGGCATGTAGTCGCCTGCAGCCCTCCCCAGATCAGCAGAGGGGGTGGAGCAGCGACGGGGACGGCTCGGAAGAGTGGAGTAATTAGCCAAGAACAATTGGGAGAGAAAAAAAGGGAGGGAAATCCAAAAAAAAAAAAAAAGAAGAAATTATTAGTAGCCCATTGATATTAATGACCATCCGAATTCAGCAGCGCTGCTGCTGCAAGAGAAACGCTGCCTTGCCTCGGGTATTCCAGGAGTTGGTGATTGAATCTCGTACACGGGTAGCCTGTGTGACTTGCTATCAAAGCCTGCAGAGGCCGGCGTGTGGGATCTCCCACTGTTTATGGGTTATATTCCTTGAGGGCATCTATAGAGCCAGCCCACCGTGTAGAATAGGTGAATTTAACGGCGGTGTGTGGATCCCTAGGGCGCACTACAAAGCTCGCCGACACGCTCTCGGGGCCTGACTTGCTTGCTCATTAGATTATCCCAGCCCCTCACAACATAGCTGCAGTAAACCTGCATGCTCTGAACGCAGGCTTTTTCCGTTTTTTTAACTAAAAATGTTTGGGCTTTTGACACATTCACCCACGGGTAGGGCTGTGCAGTTAATCGTGTAGTAATGGCGATTTTGATATTAATCGCGGCCGGAGGCGATTATTCACCCTGGGTTCAGCTTGCTCTGTTGTGAAGAAAGTTTTACTTTATTAGATTTGTACATTTGAAGGTTTTATTTATGGGTTTATAAAATACATTATGAATGTGAAAGCAGTTTTCTGTCAGTAGGTGGGGCCGTCCGGGTAGCGTAGCGGTCTATTCCGTTCCCTACCCAACACGGGGCTCGCCGGGTCGAATCCCCGTGTTAGCTCCAGCTTGGTCGGGCGTCCCTACAGACACAACTGGCCGTTTCTGCAGGTGGGAAGCCGGACGTGTGTCCTGGTCGCTGCACTGGCGCCTCATCTGGTCGGTCGGGGCACCTGTTTGGGGGAGAGGGGGAACTGGGGGGAATAGCGTGATCCTCCCACGCGCTACGTCCGCCTGGCAAAACCCCTCACTGTCAGGTGAAAAGAAGCATCTGACAACTCCACATGTATGGGAGGAGGCATGGGGTAGTTAGTCTGCAGTACCTCCGCTGATCGGCAGAGGGGGTGGAGCAGCGACTGGGACGACTCGGAAGAGAGGGGTAAAATATTTCTATTCCACAAAAAGCATGAATAATCATGATTAATAATCATGGTTTCAATATTAAGCAAAATAATCAGCATTTTAGCCTTAATTGTGCAACCCCACCCATGGCTCGGCTCCTAACCCGATGCATAGGCTGTCCCCCGACTCGTATTGGTGTTAAACATTTGCAATTTGTTATGCTTGCTCTAAAATTCAGACCCTCAACACAAACTTAAACACACTTAAGGGGTATCCCAGTCGAGCGGCATTTAGAGCAGTAGAAAAACAAGTCGTGAGGTCATAGTAAGGTGAGCTGCTGTTGCAAAACCTTTCACCAAAACCACATTTTGCCTTCTGAACCAACAGCGATAGTTGGATATTGTGTATTTTTTGACAGAACGAGGTTTGCAGCCAGCAGATTGAAGCGGGTTGGCTGTCTAGAGAGTTCACACCTCTGCCGTGGCTGCTTTCTGTTTACGCTCTATGTTTATGTTTACGGTATAGTTGATGTGTCAGTGTATGTGTTTGGTCGCCAATGCTCGCTTGTTTTCTAGGAAGGAAGTAAAAAGGTCTTTGTTTTATGAACTCACGTGTTACCTCCAGCTTGGTCACTACAGACTCAATGGCCGTGTCTGTGGGTGGGAAGCCGGATGTGGGTGCGTGTCCTGGTCGCTGCACTAGCGCCTCCTCTGGTCGGTCGGGTGGCGCCTGTTCGGGGGGGAGGGGGAATAGCATGATCCTCTCACGCGCTACGTCCCCCTGGTGAAACTCCTCACAGTCAGGTGAAAAGAAGCGACTGGCGACCCCACATGTATCGGAGGAGGCATGTGGTAGTCTGCAGCCCTCCCTGGATCGGCAGAGTGGGTGGAGCAGCGACTGGGACAGCTCGGAAGAGTGGGGTAATCGGCCGGATACAATTGGGGAGAAAAGGGGGGGGGGGAATCCCCACCCAAAAAAATCATGAGTTCAGACCAACAAAAGGTTTTATCTAAGTGATATACTCCCAAGCAATTCAAGTGCAATCAAACCAGTGCTTAAAATAAGACGTGACCCAGTTATAAACCATGTGTTATTTTGTCAACTACGTGTTTTTCCTCCCCCCTTCTTCCCTGTTTGTGCAAGGAAACACTGCAGCCTCTATAGAGTCCCTTTGCTGACATGGAACCGGTGTTATTTCGTACACCTCTGCTGACGGCCAAGAGGGGGCCCCGGGTCAGTGTTGACAAGTGCTGTGTGTGTGTGTGTGTGTGTGTGTGTGTGTGTGTGTGTGTGTGTGTGTGTGTGTGTGTGTGTGTGTGTGTGTGTGTGTGTTTTAGATGCAGTAGTGTCCTTAATGGTGTTCTTTGCTATCGCTAATAAATATGTGGCCAAATTGTATCCCCAAACCTCCCTTTTAATTATTGTTTCATAAATGCAGATCAGTATTACCGGGTTGTGTGGCAGACTTGTTTTTCAGTTATCTGGATAACCTGCTAGTTATGACTTGTGAATATCTCCCATGTCTCTACTCTACTACACACACACACACACACACACACACACACACACACACACACACACACACACAGCAAGTGAGTAAACATCAAGTGGAGACAATGCTTAAGTCAGAGTAAGACGGGTGTCCAGGTGGCGTGAAGGGGCAATTCTGTTGCCTACCAACACAGGGATCGCCGGTTCGAATACCCGTTTTACCTCCAGCTTGGTCGGGTGTCCCTACAGACACAATTGGCCATGTCTGCGGGTGGGAAGCCAGATGTGGGTCCTCCTCTGGTTGGTCGAGGCGCTTGTTCAGGGGGGAGGAGGAACTGGGAGGAATGGCGTGATCCTCCCACGTGCTACGTCCTCCTGGCGAAACTCCTCACTGTCAGGTGAAAAGAAGCGGTTGACGACTCCACATGTATTGGGGGAGACGTGGTAGTCTGCAGCCCTCCCCGGGTCGGCAGAGGGGGTGGAGCAGCGACCGGGACAGCTCGTAAGAGTGGGGTAATCAGCCTGATACAACTGGGGAGAAAAAGGGAGGAAAAAAAGTTAAGAGTAACACACCACACACATGCGTGCTCAGCCGATGTTGTGTGGCTTGATTTGGATCGAACAAAAGGGAGGATCAGACCCACGGTTTTACATGAGGCCTCCTCACAAGCCCGTCGTTTATGTCTGCATGCTTGCATGCATCACACTTGCACATTCTGCACGTCGGCGACATGCTCCGATTGTGCCGTTTGCACGGCATCTCGCCGTAGTAGTATTCCCAAAATAGCTCCGGAGATTATTGTTGGGGAAGCTTAGTCGACTGGGTTTTGAAGTAGGTGTGTGTTTGTGTGCGTTATAGCATGCTTTGTTTATCTTGAGTAGCTGACCTTCCTGCCACTTTGTTTGGTGCGATATGAGGTGGGAGTGTACAAGGGTGAGAGCGGGGTTGCTATGGTTCACGGCATTGCCCATTCCATACACCCGTTGAACGGGAGCAGTGTACCATCTGCAGCTTGTGTGCCTCTCTGGCAGGCCGGCTAGCTGGTTAGCTTGGCTGGCTAGTTGGTTGACTGACTTGACAGGGTGGATATAAATATCTCTCTCTCTCTCTCTCTCTCTCTCTCTCTCTCTCTCTCTCTCTCTCTCTCTCTCTCTCTCTCTCTCTCTCTCTCTCTCTCTCTCTCTCTCTCTGTCTCTGAAAAAGAGAAATGCAGAGGGAAGGAATGGTGGGAGGGGAGTGGCAGTGGCGCCAGGGAGGAAAGGAGTGCCTGCGTCCCTGTAGCATGTGGAAAATAGGAGGCAGCCCTGGTTTCTTCTGTTCGCTCACTTCGGCACAAGCACAGTTCGCACTCATGCTCCTTCTCCCTGCTCTCTTTCCTCCTTTCTCTCTCGTTCGCTCTTTCTCTTCTGTTTGTTTCTTGATCACACACTCGCTCACAAACACAGACACACTAGCGAGAATTGAGACAATATCAAGGGGCTTAGTGCATGACTTACACACGTTTCCGTAGAGCCAAATCCCCCCTGTACATGAGGAGAGGTGGTCCTGCGGTGTATACTGTACTCTAGTTTATAGAGCACATTAACCCCTGCAGAGCTCTAGGTTCAACAGTTCACAAGTCCGTCCCTGCTACTACGTAGGCTTTACGGCATCTCTGCAGAAACGTGTACAACGGTGTCACGGCTAGACCAGGCTTGGCGCTCATTGGCACAGACCGGCCGGTTAGGAAGACGAGTAGGCGTGTATGGTTTTTTTGTCGAGACGTGCCAGGCACGTTCCCAGCATTCCTCAGCTGTTCCCGACTCCCTTACCCAACTCCGTCGTTGCTGAATTCAAGCAATACTGTCGGTCTATAATGTCCCCCTGCGTAGGTCCTTGTGTTATAAACGTCCAATATCTGATTGTGTCTCTTGTTTAAAGTAAATGAGCTTTTTGCCCCCCAAAGATAATCTGCCCCTTCTGTGACACAGACCACAGTGAGTCGTCGCTGTGGCCCAGACTGCTATGACATCGGCACCACTCTCTCTCACCAGAACAGGACTCTAATTGTTGACAATGGAGCATTTGGTTGTACCACTAATGGGCTGACTGTGGGGCGGCAAGAAAATGTGTTTTCAAAAAAGCAGGTGCTAAACCCTCCCTCTCTCTCTTTATCCCAGACGGTCGATGATGACGCGATGGCAGCGTGAATGAGGCTTGGCGTGGGGAGAGCTGAACGATGCCCAAAGGTGGGGGTTCTAAAACCCCCCAGCTGGACCACTTCCCACTCAGCACCGACATGGTGGAGAAGCAGGGTGGGAAGAAGGTAAGGCGTGCGCACACACACACACAGACACACGCACACACAAAAGTGCACATACACTGAAATGGACCACTTGCTGGCCTATCGGTGCCCTGTCTCACAAAGAGCTTTTGAGAGTGTCACCTCAATATATATTAAACCACCTCAGACTGTGAACTATCAGGATCGGTGCCTGAGGGCCTGGTGGTGTTGTGAGTAATGACTTCATCCTTCAGCAGAGTCCAAGCCCCTGTGACTGCAAGTACCAGGCCTGCTGACGTGTCCTTGAGCAGTACACAGAATCCTTACCAGCAGTGCCATTCTGTCACTGGCTTTGCACTCCGGCCTCTTAGTGGAAGAGCCCTAACACTTACACAGTAATGACATACACTTTGAAATCATACATGCGCCTTTTTCAGAACACCACTGAAACTAAGCACAAAACGTTATACCCATAGCTCTTTTTTTTTCTTTCTTTTTTTGGAAGGAATTGGGTCCTGCTGCCCTGTTCAGTCTAACCAGTAGTGTTATGAAGCTCCTGTCTGCATTCAGCTGGAGCTATACCTGGTGGTCCTGTATATTGTTGCACGGGGTGTTGATATACTTTCTGCAGAAGCAAAATTAGTATATCTCAATGCCTAGTAGAAAATATTGACGCACACAAATTTTTGCACATTTCCTGGAAGTTGGTGTTGTTTGTTTACCACAAGATGACTAGACGCAGAGATGCAAATAAAGGCAATGAACCAAATACGAAAAGGATATGCTTTCCAACAGGGCAACGCAACTAATCAAGTGGCATGGTAGACCAATGGTAGACGAGCACACACTGAGGTCCGATTTGTGGGAAAATTCTGCTTGTTTAGCCAACACACTGCACACTGCGGAGTCTGAAGCCAAAGTGGCTTTTCTTTTCTTGAAATGTGTCCTCTTGCTCCTACCAACCAGCATACACACAGCATACACAGGGGTGGCCAATGCCATCCCTACAATCTGATTGGCTATCCCAGAATGTTTGCCACATCATTGGCCTCTGCCTCGCTGCGGGGTTGATGTTTGTCCAGGATGTTTGTTTCTACCAAGACACTCTACCATGGCTGTCTGGTCTGTCCCACTTTGCCTGAAGAGGCTCGTGAATACAAGGTCTTTGTTCAGACTGCAGGGAAATGGGATTTGTTTCTCAAATCAGATCTTTAAGACAGACTGTCAGCACTCTGATTTGCAAGTGATCAGATCAGATTTGTGTGTCCAGACATCACAAACCTATCTACATGGGTTGCTGTGTTAACAACATAGGCATGAGTAACTACATGCGCTGGTTGACGTGGTTTACCAGCGCGGAAGCATGAGAAACGGAGATCCATCATCTCGCCCTCCAAACAGTCGTGCTGTCAAGTCACGGTGCAGAACTCCTCCGTCGCACCAGACGAATTCGGCGACGGAGGAGACCGGTATACATCGCGATGTTCCGTGCTGCAGCTGCGGTCGGCACTCTGGATTTGACGTCGTCGTTGTGCGTTGCATTGCGAGTGATGCAAAAGATAGTTTGAAATCCGATTTGTGTGGCCAGAGCATCCAGATTGAGTCACTTCTGTAGAAATCTGACTGGAATTGCTTTTCAAACCATATAGCATCTGCACTTATTCATCAGATGCCTATTGCTTCCACATAGAAGTGCTGCTTGTTCTATTTCTGACATTGCACTGTTCTCTTATCTATGTTTCTGCAATCTCTGACTGCACATCAACAAGGCGTAGTTTTCTTACTGAATCAGTTATGGGCCTTGATATCACACCCAAATCATAAACTACGATGGCTTATCATAATAATAGTTTGCAAATTATTTTTGCCATTCTTATTTAATCCGAACAATAATGTGCCGCACACTTGTCTTGCAAGCTCTTGTACCGATATAAATAGGCCTACATATTTTTGATGACTGATGTCATTGCTGCTTTTCGGATTTAATCATTTGTCAGCATGCCATAAAGGGAAAGTATCTCTGACAATATAAACATGACATTGGAGACAATCTGCATTATTGATTACCGTGAGTTGGTGTGCCTTATGATTCTGGTTTGACTTTTGGGCCCAAAAACAACTGTGTTAGGCTACAGTGTGTAATGTACAACCAAGACTACAACCTGACAGTCTGCCACAACCGCATATCTAACAAATAGCCCGGAAAGATATCTAACGTCAATCTGAAAAGGTTCCTGTGTTGGCTGATGAGTCACTTCAGCCTGATACCTAACGTTACCTCATCTGAGTCTGACGCATTACCCAACCATGAACACTGACGTATACATAGCTTTCTTGGAGTCAGCTTATTATTATTGTTATTATTATTTCAAAGTTGTCTACCTTTTGGTAATAGGCCTCATCAGCTCTTTGAATGGCTTGTTATAGATCCATGACCATAAATACTTGCACAGGTTTAGTTACAGGTCAGAGAATAATTTGTTATAATAAAGCTCAGGAACCTGAAGATGATAATATATATTGTTGCTTTGTCCAAAAGTCACATTGACACTAACTCAGTCATGACTACGTTCTTACCTACCCAGTCACTTCATGCTAGTCTCCTCAGATTAAAACAAGTATGCAAACTGGTGTTATGTTGGTGTGCCATGGCAGGGATTGCCAAAAACTGTGCAGTTTGCCTTAGATATGGTCAGAACCTGTTTTTCATTCTTTATCAAAAAACATCCAGGCTAATTGTCTTATTCTGTCAGTATATGCTATAATGTATGGTAATGGTGGAAATCTTTGGGGATCTCACGGTTCGATTTCGATTCTTGGGGTCAAGGTTTGATTCATAATCGATCTTGATACAATACATGCATAGATTTCATTCTAGAATTCTGTTTTAGGTTACTCTTACCATTTGACGGCAGTAGACAGTTTAATAAAGTCTCAGAAAAAAATCAGTCTGAATCAAATGTAAACCTTGAGTGAAATTTAATTTCTTATGCTTCCCAGTTTAGTCTATTCAATAATATGAAACATAAATTTCAGTTAAGCTGACTGCAATAATTTGAAACATGTTGCTGGCAAGTCTTCTTGGTGATGACAATGGTGAGGATGCAAGGAGTAGAGGTGATGAAGGCGTATGAGTTTAAATACTTGGGATCAGCTGTACAAAGTAATGGGGAGTGCAGAAGAGAGGTGAAGAAGAGAGTGCAGGCAGGGTGGAGAAGAGTGTCAGGGGGGATTCGTGACAGAAGGGTACCAGCAAGAGTTAAAGGGAAGGTTTACAAGATGGTTGTGAGACCAGCTATGTTGTATGGTCTGGAGATAGTGGCACTGATGAAAAGACAGGAGGTGGAGCTGGAGGTGGCAGAGTTGAAGATGATAAGATTTTCATTGGGAGTGACGAAGAAGGACAGGATTAGGAACGAAGATTGAGATGGTTTGGACATGTGTGGAGGAGAGATGCTGGGTATATTGGGAGAAGGATGCTGAATATGGAGCTGCCAGGGAAGAGGAAAAGAGGAAGGCCAAAGCGGAGGTTTATGGATGTGGTGAGAGAGGACATGCAGGTGGCTGGTGTGGCAGAGGAAGATGCAGAGGACAGGAAGAGATGGAAACGAATGATTCATTGTGGCGAGCCCTAACGAGAACAGCTGAAAGTAGCAGTAGCAGTAGTAGTAGTAGTAGTAGTTACTAGCAGTCTTCTGCAGTAACACAGCAAGGCAGCCCTGAGACAAATGGTAAAATTTCTTGATACAAAAATAAAAACTTTTGCGAAGATAAAACTGGTGGCAGCTTTTTTTGTGTATCATTTCTCAGCAACTTCAAATTCATGAACAAATAATAATTGTTAATGAATGACGGAATGTACCCGGGCATCCGGGTAGTGTAGATCCCCATGTTACCTCCGGCTTGGTCGGACGTCCCGACAGAAACAATTGGCCATGTCTGTGGGTGGGAAGCCAGGTGTGGGTATGTTTCCTGGTCGCTGCACTAGTACCTCCTCTGGTCATTCGGGGCGCCTATTCGGGAGGGAGGAGGAACAGGGGAATGGCGTGATCCTCCCACGCGCTACAGCCCCCTGGTGAAACTGCTCACTGTCACATGAAAAGAAATGGCTGGTGACTCCACATGTATTGGAGGAGGTACTATGTGGTAGTCTGCAGCCCTCCCCGGATCAGCAGAGGGGGTGGAGCCGTGACCACGACGGCTCGGAAGAGTGGGGTAATTGGCTGGATACCATTTGCTTGTAGATACTCCACTGCTGCTGCACTTCTTGCTCACACCAAGGAGGTCTATTTTGGTGGAAACTGGCATGGTGTGGCGACATAATGCCATGTGTAGGACTATTTATAAAACTGTTAATTCTTCTCAGATCAGGAAAAAAATTAAACGTGAATATGAATCGATTTTTGGAATTTATGAATCGATTTTGGATCGGTAGATGATAAAATCGATTTTATATATGTGAATCGCCCCCCCCCCACCCCACCCCTAATGTATAGTATACTATATAGTTCAGATTACTCATTCTGGGTTAATTTAGAGAAAGGTAGAACTCAGGGTTTGCGTAATGAATTTTTTTGGTGGTTTGCTCAGAGCAGTTGACTACTTAATAGCCTTAAACCTTTGTAAATGAGCTCAGAAAAAGGTCCTATTTATTTGTCATTCTTAACGTTAGCCTACTTGACTGTAAAGGTTCTGCAAAAGAGGAGACTAACTGTCAACCGTTATGTGTGTGCATGTAGCCTATTCATGTTTTAGCCTATTATTAGTAGAATAATAATGCAATAAAAGAAATTCTGCACATTAACAAAACAATGTGGCCACCCCAGTTAAAATTCCTAGAACCGCCACTGCCGACCAGGCAAGCGAGATTTCTGCAGCAAGTAAAAAGCATTCATGGCCCTGATTCTTGGGTCCCCGCTACTGTGGCAGCTAATGTGCACAAACAGCTGTTGGTGTTTCTTTGTGTATGTGATGCTCTTTATCGCTGCAGGGGAGAAAAACACTTATCAACCCTTCTTTCTTCACCTCATTTCTGTCAAGTAATCAAGTGTCTCGTGGTGAGACAGGCTGTGGGAACTCATTTAAATGAACTTTAATCTATGTCACCAATATCAGGTTGAGTGAACTGCCACTCCTTATTTGTAGTGGTGGTAGGTGTCCATATGGGCTGTTGTGTGCATTGCAGGTTGGATTGCGTTTTAGAGGTAAAACAGCCTGATAATGTGTTTAAAAAAAACATTTGGGCCCCTGACGTGGACGTAGTGGTGCATATATATATATATATATATGTGTGTATGATCTTCTCTACTTTAGCATTAGCGGTAGACTGTACTTTTCTCAGTGCAGGCTCAGATTTGAGGAACAGGTCTCAAGATTTTTTTTTCCAGTTCTACTTTTGAAATTGCCATTAGTTGAATTAAACAGTTTTCAGATTTCAGTTAACCTGCTTGACTTCTTTATTTCCGTGCAACTTCCGTGTTGATTCCAGAAGCACGTGGACGCAGACGCAGCCTGATGATGTAACTCTGTCCGCTAAAAACTTAAGTTGCTCACAGCGACATTCAATGGAGAAGAAAAGGGCGGAGAGGGGAGAAGTGCAGCTTACGCCAGCGTGGATGTACAGCCCTCTGCAAAGGATTGCATCAGACTCTGGCATGGAGGGAAGGGAGGGAGGGGGTAGACAGGGAAGTGTGCTGGGGAGGGGGGGGGGGGTTGGAGGGCTGGGAATGGAGAGCAGGAGGCAGCTAAGAGGAAAACAGTGAAAAGACGAAAGCAATCATTGCTAGGAGACCACCAAACAGGGTGCTGTATAATGGCAGATCTGAAGCAGGTCTCTTGCCGTCAAAGCTGTCTTTTAATTCAAGCTCAGCAAACAAAACAAAAAAAACAGCCCAACTCCAGAGTCCAGCACCAGATATATTCCCCACACACTCCTGTTAGCTCTGTATGTTTACTGTTGTGCATTTTCCCTTTGCTCTGTGCAACTGTGAAATTTTGGCTTTCTTATACAACCGCTGGTAAAGCGCCTTTCAAATTCTGGGATACACGTGTCATTCTTTTGTAAGCATTATCCGCTCCGTGTTTTGTGTGGAGCTCAAGTTTGAGGGGGAAAGAGAGTGAAATCAGCCAACTGTAGCCGACGTTGTTTTCCTGTACTGTACCATGACATCATAGTCTTATGACTGGGGCTGGGCAGGGGGAGGAGCTTAGAAGGTCCCATATATAATGGTGAACCAGCCTCAAGGAAAGAAAGACAGAAGGCAAGCAGAGTTGAAAAGGAGTGATTGTGTCTTCATCCGCCTCTCTTACATGATCTGCTCGTGCAACTTCGCCCTAAGACTTGAATTGTTTCTTTATTCATAAGTTTATTAAGTTTTTTATTTCTAGATCTGTCACTGCATTTCCTTCCTTTCGGACACTGTCCTAGAGGAGGGATCCCTACTCTGATGCTCGTCTGAGGTTTCTCATTGTTTTTTTTTTGTTTGTTTTTTTTCCTGAAATCTTTCTAAATTTGGAGTTTGCTGTCATCCAAATTGAGGGTCTTAGGAAAGAGGGTGTCGTCCATTGTCAAAATTCTACTTGTCTTTCACTGTGAGAACGTAAAGCCCCCTGAGACCATAACTTGTGATTTAGGGCTAAACAAATAAAACTTGTCTTGGAAAAAAAAAACAACAACAACATGGGGCAGCCATGGGAAAGAGCTCGAGAGCACATAATAAATCATCATTCATGCCCTGACCATTAGCCACTATTCTCATAAGAGTCAAAACAAAATTCCAGACTGAGACTTCAAAGCATCATCTTACTTTTTTACCTTAAAACGATAGCTTCAAAATTATTTTGATGGTACCCTAACTTGTAATAGGGAGAATGGTGCCTCTTTCATTCCCACTCGACACCCGGAACGCCTGTTCTTGCACTATGTAACTTTCGTTGAGCGGGTACAATCCTCCACGAGCAAAAAAATGTATTTTATTTTTTTTGCCACTAGAATGGCGAAGGCATGACCTGCCCTACTGTGTCTCTGATTGGCTAGTACTTGTTGCCTTTGTTGGTTGGGTAAGAATATCAAGGTAAGCCAACCAGAGTCAGAGTAGGGCGGGTCATGACCTCGCCGTCCTAGGAAAAAAAATATCTCTCGTGGGAGATCGTACCCACTCAACCCAAGGTACGTAATGTTGGTTTAAAGTTGGCCCACATTTTTTTGATGCTCAGCCAGTTACTGATTACTTAACTGACTTCATCTGGTTATTCAGTGAACACAATAAATTAAACAGACAAGGCACTCAACACCACACACCAGTATTCCAACGGATTGACAGTTGTATTTGTCATATCACCGATATTATATACCGGATAAACAAGAGCCATTGTATTGAATCTCAAAAAAGAAAGAAAAAATAGAAATTAACTGAGAGGTCTGCTGAAGCCACCTGCCTACAGATGGACCTTGACTTCAGATAGGTTCTTGTTTGATTCCAGGAGCTGTAGACCAGTCTTACTAGCGTCAGTCCGCTTTCCTATCTTTGGGTCGGGCTTTCTTTGCTGTGGCCCAGGGAACCCAAAATCCACAGGAAATTCCACAGAAAAGTTCCGCTCTGCAAAGCTCC
Organism: Lampris incognitus; assembly: GCF_029633865.1. NCBI lineage: Eukaryota > Metazoa > Chordata > Actinopteri > Lampriformes > Lampridae > Lampris > Lampris incognitus. The sequence goes on along the minus strand of NC_079214.1, from coordinate 10,848,804 downwards.
TACCTAATGGCTGCAAGACTCACTCTGGGCAGAGAAAGATGCAGGAGGAGGTTGGATGGACCTACTGCTCCCTCCCGCTTGTCCATTTATCTTTTTAAGCTCTTACTAGACACTCACACTCACACACACACACACACACACACACCCGTGAATCTCTCCTCTCCCCAGATCCTTCCATCATTGTATTCAGCTCAAAAAAATAAAATAAAATAAAATGAAGATTAAAAAACAGTCCTGAACAACGCGTCCATTTCAATGTTGTTAATTGTTGTTAAAGAAACATACTTCAAAATGCTCTGAATCATGTTATTGATACTAATCTCTGTTCCTGTTCTGCTTTCTGTCTCAGGATAAAGATAAAGTTTTGTCAAACAAAACTCCCAAATTGGAGCGCGGCGATGGGGTCAAAGAGATGAAAGAGAAAGCCCCTAAAAGGAAGCTGCCCTTCACTGTTGGAGCCAATGGAGACCAGAAAGATTCGGACTCGGGTGAGACATTTCTGAGATGTTGGGTGTCAACTATTGAGGTGTATGATATGTCGGGCAGGGGGGGGGGGGGTGTCAGACAATCGAGGTTTTGTCCATTTTAAGTTGTCCGTTTGGCACCCAGGATGGCAACAAGACTTGAGTGGGAGTTCTTACGTCAATTCCTGTTAGGCTGTAGTTTAGCTATGCTCTGAGATGGAGGCTGGGCAGTGTGCTTCGGCTCTTAGCTTTTACTCTGAGCTATCTCTGTATGTGTGTGCTTGGCAGAACCAAGGAATTCATTCCTACAGTCATACAAAAAGGAAAAGGAGAAGACCACACAAAATCATGAGTCGATTAAGATGGGATTTATGTAACACACAGGCCTGATCAGGTCTGGAAGTGGTAAGTCGCTGGCTCCATTCTCTTTAATTAAAGAGAGGGGGGACAGCTGCTCCTGCTTGTTTAACATCGGGTTTTTGAGGATTCTGGATTTTGTTGTTGCTAGTGGTGTGCAACAGCAGCTTCAGTTTTATAGCCCTCATTGCTATTAGCTTTGTTGCTTTCTTAGTTTATCTTTGATAAATTATCATGGGATGGCTCTTCTCTACAGATTACCAGATGATACAGATGCTAGAGATCAAAAAGGGTGAATGTTGTAACTTTTGAACAACTGGGTCAAGTTTGATGAGATAGTATCTGGATCTTGAAGGCACGTGGAGTTGTGTGTGGTGATGTGTAATTACCGTGTAGCTCAAGGGAATTATAAATAAGTGGAATGTTTGAATGAAAGGCTCACAGATTATCCCCATCATGCTTCTGTTGGTCACCATTGTGTGACGTTCTGACTCTTGGTGCTGAAGACAAATAGAGAAATGGCTTTTTGTGTGCTCACGTTTGTGTTTGTTTTTTTACACTGTACTGTGTCCTCAGGCCCACCGATCATGCTTGTTGTCTTGGATTCATATTAGCCTGCGTCATGTTGTTTACCTGCTGGCTTTGCTGAGTTGCCTCCCCCTGCTCCTTGCCTTAGAGCTGTTGGCAGAAAGAGGTCAACCAGACCACCCCACCCCCTCTTAGTGAGCAGAGGCATTAACTCTCTTGTCTCAAAAACAATAGTAGGGCAATCTGTCTGTTTGTATGATAATAGCATCAGTCTGTCTGTTGTTTGGTCAGGTTATCTGGTCTTTGTCACCAGCTTTCATCTCTACAACTCTGCAACATAATCTGCCACGTTTAGCCCTGAACATTGCAGAAACTATTCCCATTAGTGTTTTTCCATGCGCATACAGCTGATGAGAGAGCGAGTGACTTAAGGTGATGGAATCTTTATACTCGAAACACATAAACAATCAAAATGTTAGCATCTGCCTGCCATCTTAATGCTCTTGGTCCATTAGCAAACAGTGCTGTCATACTGGCCGTTAATCTGTTACTGGCACGCATGCCTCATCACCACCAGCCTTTTTTGAGTGTGTATTTTTGTTTTTTTGTTTGTTTTTAATTCCTCCCTTATGTCAAAATCATAGCCTGAGCACATTGTGTTACTTAAAGTGGCATCTTGAAGATTTCCACTGTCCATTATATTACTATCTTTCACTAGTTTACTATCTTTGATGCTACTCTATGGCTGGTCCACCAGAGAGGACGTTCTGGTTTATCCTCTCTGGTGGACCAATCACTGCTCGCTTGCTAAATAAATATCCTTTACTATCTCGTGTCGATATTACTGCCTTTGTTGGACCAAACAGATCTTCTCTCTGGTTGGTAAATTGAATTAATAAAATATAATTGCATGTCAAGCTTTTGGTTTCCCCTTATCCTTCTCATGTGAAGTTCCATTGTTGTTTATCTGATTTTGTTATTTCAGCCTGGATGGTCCTCCCATTCTGGGTTATTGTCTTTACCGCTATGGAGTTGTCTACCTATGTAGCTTTATCATAGCCGCTGGTGTTATGGCAGCATATGCCTTGAGCATGGCAACGTCACTGCTAGAGTTAGGCCCTGTTTACACCTGGCATTAAGATTGTCTTGGGTAATCTGATCACAAGGAGACAGCTCTAAGTACAGGTGTGAATGCACCCAAGATGCATTGAGATCCAGTTGCTCAGACCGCATTGATTGTGGTTGACCATTGATTGACCAGTTGTCTTGAACTTGTTTATACGTGATGTGCAGTGTCACCCCAGACAATTGACAAGAGACTGATCTTTGCCGTGTGTGAGTTCCCTGAGATGTATAGCTGTTTTCTAAACAGTTATCAGGACATAAACAGAAGGGCTTTCAAATGACCCATAATGACTTTCGCTGCTTTATCTTGTACGTTTAAAGTAATCTAATGGGAATGGGAAGTGCATTGCTGCCTCCCACTGGTTAAAAACAACAACGCATTTGGTCTTTGCAAATAGAAATTATATACGAGTTTATTTGCATATAGAGTGGGGAAGTGATATCTGATCACAAGTGGTCATTCAATATACATGTGGATGCCATCTAACGCCAGGTGTGAACTGACATACTTAGAGCTGTCCACTAGTGATCACATCACCCAAGATGCATGTTAATGCCAGGTGTAAACAGGGCCTTAGGGGTTCTGTTCCCTCTTGAGCCACCCATACTGTAATGTGATGCAGTCATTTCATTGTGAAGTGCATTGTGTCCTAGGACTAGAGAAGCACAATAGTAATGCAATCAGTCATTCATTGATACCTGCAGGAAACACTTAACACAGCTGACAGATTACCGCCCTTCCCCCTGACTGCTCAGTCCTGCATGGCTGGACTTAATGGAGATCGAGGAGTAGCCAACCATATTTCTCTTTTAACCACATTTTGAATGTTCTGGTGAATCTGACCTTAGGTCCAATTGTATCACACTTTAGTAAGATAGCATAGTGACATTTGGGAATTTCCCATGTCATGCTCTGCAGCATCCAAGACAATGACTTATAATTTAAGGCACAAGGAAAACAATCTAATATATATATATATTCAGTTCTGCTGCTTCACTTTTTTCAGCTGTAACTGGTGTTGATGACAATTTGGTTGTAAAGCACATGCATCCATTGCGTAATGGTGACTATAAATTGTATAATGTAATTTTCTTTAATTTGTCTTTAAAAAGCCTTACTTCCTGTTGCAAACTAGCAGTGGAAAAAATCTGGTGTGAATGATGATGTTTTGATGGTTTTGAGAATTTGAGGTGTCATCGAGTTTACCACCCCAAGGTCACCCCTCTTTCACTTCTCCGAAGTCTAGTCTAGACACAGTGGACTGTATAGACGTCCATACATATGGTAACTGAATGGACAAACTACGCTTGTACTGCAGACACCGGGAGAGATTGGAAAACACCGTTATGTCAAGCCCCAAGTTTTCCGTCCATACAAGGGTCTCCTGATTGTTTGTGAAAAAGTTTGCCGCCCTCATTTAAGAGGCAAAACAATAGAAAAATGCTTTGCTATCCACATCAATTGACAAAACAACAGAAAAATGCTTAAGGGCCATACTGGTGTATTGCCTGTTGACGTTTTAGCCCACATATTACAAACCGCATATACTTAACATTACCCCCGACCATTTTCTGAAATGTACAATAGTTGCCTTTTTTGGTCAAACTTACCGTTGCAGTTGAAAAGTCCCAGAAAACTTTATCAAATCTGTCCACACTTTCAGCCACATAATCCCGCAATGATAATGTAACTTCAACAAAAAATGGAGGCGACTAAATCCTGGCTGTGATGGATTACCTCTCGAGCAAGTTTCATGTCTCTGCAAGTTGGTTTTCACGCTACACTGAAATGAATGGAAACCAGTGGCTGGAAGGTAGGAAAACCCTTGACAAGCGCAGAAGTTTATTATCAGCATAATGTTGGCAAACAAGGACGCTTAACTAGACACCATAAACTTCTCTATCCAAAATTGTTTTTACTTCTCTTGGATTGAGGTGCAGACGGTGCTATCTGCGACGTTTCGGCACCTCTGGTTTGCATGGTTTTTCAACCCGGGCTTGTCAGTGGCTGGTGGCATTACTCCTGCACCAAGTAACGGCGACTTCCTGCCTCTGAAGCTGGCTCTGTATATATTGTGGCAGTTCATATCCCGTGTCAGGTCCCCCGATGGCCATTACTAGTAATCACCCAGACCGTTTAAGGTTTATTGAAGAGTGTGATGGAGGTGGGGAGATCCCTGTACGGCATACGACCCTGATATGACACAGCACTCTGTTTCACTCTCCATTGTTTATTTATTCAACATGCTCCAAACTGTCAAGTCACACTGTTCACCTCCCCCTCCCCACCATCTCAGCTCCATCCAAGTTTGCTACTTTCAGAAATAAGGAGGGGGTGGAGACAGGCATTTTCTGTACATTTCATGCCCCTTTATGCATACAGGCGCCTTCGAGTGTCACGTTGTTGAACCACATATTGTTTGAATTCATTGCTATTCCCGTTCTGCCACTAATTAGCATGCATGAGTAAATTATCGCCTCCGTGTCTGTAAACATTGTAAGGGCCTACAAGCTAAGCTAGAGGAAGCCAGGAGTGTGTGAGTATATTTGCATGCGCAAAGTTAGGCTTTCCAGGCCAGTAAAATTGAGGTTGATGCAAGCTCTGCTCCTGCCTCCCTTCCTCCCTTGACCTCCTCTTAAAGTGCTCTAAGGCAGCAGCATTCCTCCCTCCTGAGGTCATTCTTCCACTCCTGTCTCCCATCTTCCTCCTCATCGGCGCTATCTGCAAGAGCAGTGGTCAGACTTCAAAGACTGTTGGTATCCCTCCTAAACGACTGCTTCGCTGCGCTGTCCAGGCGAAGGCGATTTACATTTCACTCATTTTGCTAGCATTCTTGAAAGGAATGAGGGTTGTATGGGTTCAGTTAATTACCGAGGTTGCAGCCTCGGCTAGACCTCACTTTGTTTGGTCAGTCGAGCTTTGCAGTGGTTGTGGCTGAGAAGCATGGGGTTAGCTGTGAGCTAAGGCTGAGCTGTAAGGAGTGGGTGGCAGAAGGAGACAGTGATTTGCACAGATCAGCGGCCCACGCCATTTTTCCCCTGGCAGGCTACAACACACAGTTTTCTCTATCTCTCTGTCTCCCAGATACAAGAATAAAACCTTGAAAGACACAAAACTAGTACAGGCACGGGTAAGTCACTGAAACCAATAATGATAATGTTAATACCAGTAATGATGTACATGCTACCCAGCATGCACAGTGGATACTACATATCCTAGTACAAACTAAGTTTTTTTTGTGTTTTTTGAGATAAAATGGCCATATAAAATCAATTTCACTATGTAAGACAGTTTTATTCGGTCTTTTTATTCCATTTTTACTGCAAGAGTTTAAAAATCAACACAAATATTCAAAATGAGCAAAATTGCAATTTTTCTTAGTTTTTTTTTTAATTTTATTTTTTTATGTTGTCTTCTGTGATGCTTGCTGTTTCGACATTTATTCCTTTATTTCATGCAACAAACCCATGTATGTTGACGTGTGCACGCTGTGATGTGTACACTCGCGTGCAAAAAGGCACAGAAACGTGACGGGGTTTCTGCAAGGGAGTGTGACCGATGGTCTAAAGACAGATTCCTTATAATCCTAATATAGGCACCCCGCTAGCTGAGCGGTTACAGCGCATGCGACATAACCGCACCGTCGCTAGTTCGATTCCAGCCAGTGACTTGTTGCGTGTCATACCCATCTCCCTCTCCTCTTGTTTCCTGTCTGCCACTTCACTATCCCCTATCCAATAAAGGCAAAAATGCCAAAAGAAAAATTGAAATACTTACTAAATATATTTTGTAATAATTCCTCCACACTGAAATCTGCACAATTCCATGTTTATATCTGAAATCCGTTTTTGTGTGTGTGTGTGTGTGTGCACGCGCACATACTTGTGTGTATGTATACAAAAAGTAGTATATATTGTATACTTTCTCTCTGCCTTTTCTCTTTCTGTTGCTCAACATGAGGCAGTGACATAACATCCTTTTAGCCACTTCCCTTCTCCTCAGCCTTCACTTCCTGTTTGTGCATTTTTTTCTTTCTTTTTTTTTTTTGATATTTTATTTGAGCTTCACATTAACAGAACGCCTCCCTCGGCTTTTGCTCTCGTTAGGCATGTCAGAATGGGCATACCTGGTCGAGCTGGTTAGGGTGGTTTTTCCTGTCAGGGAAACGGTTGATGAGCTTAAACGACTGTCATTGTTTCTGGTCCAGCCAACACAATGGCATTGTCTGTCTGCCGTATCGAGCCAGCCCTGTCGCAGCCCCAGACCTGTTTCTGATGTAGTCTCGGTCGCCACCCCTGGCTCAGGTTGGCAGTCTGTTCTTGGAGTGCCCAGCCTTTCTTGCTTGCTCTCTGTTTTTGTTCCCCTTTTTTTGTTATCGTGTCAGTCCGCATGCAGACAGACTAGAGAGAGGAGTAAGGTTACAACCCCATCTGTAAGCTAAGTATTAGCATTTTAGCTTCCCCTCCTAAATAGATAGCTCGTAGCAAGCGTTCCGTTGGTCATTATTTTGTTCCTGTATGTCCATCTGTGTGATTGAATAAATGAAAACTGTAATACAGCACACACGGTATATCGTGGTTCGGATGGTTGTGTATAGTCATGGTAGGCTTGCACAACACCAGTTGGGCCTTACTGATCTAGTCCCCATTTGTCTTATCTTTACTTGATTCTTAGTGATTTAACAAGGAGCAAACTTATAAAAACAATGAAATCATGATGTAATGTCTTGTGAAGCCTGGCTTTATTGCCAAGTTTCCTGTGATATCTCATTTGGGATATTTATGATGACCGTTTTGTGTAGCAAGCAATAGGATGCTCATCTTTCAATCAGCTGATGTATGTGATTGACCTTTCAGTATGAAAATATGATCTCTTTCCTTAGTGTTTTTTTTTAAACTTTCGGTATGCGTTATTTTATCCGCTGCTAGTTCAATTCCCATCAGAGGTGGGCGAGCTCGCAAGTCTCTGCTGATCAGTTCAGTAACAGAACCGCAGCCGGGTCCCCTCACATGTTAGTAGGAATTCTGTGTAATGGTGAACCGGGCTCCCATTACTGTGTTTCTGGTGCCCAGCCTTGTAAACATTGCCTGGAAAAGCTAGCCTAGCATTTTCTCTTTGCCGCTTGAAGAAAAAAAAGAAAAACATGTTTGGACTGCCTCTGTGGTTCCCGCTGTTTCGGTCTTCGCAGAAGGAATGTGTCTAAATGGCAAATGCCTCTGAGAACGTGAGAGTGTATCAGAGAGGCTGGGTGGGGGTACATTAGCTGTAAGTGTTCACAGATGTTAGTGAAAGTTCATCAGCTCCATACAGTCGACTGTGGAAAAACTCCTTCCCTGAAAAGCCTTCAGCCACCGGAAGCTTGAGCCATCATGTTTCCTTCTTGTCCCATTAATTATGTTTTTGTGGCCGTGAGCTACGCAGCCAGACGCTCACACTCGCTGCTGTCTCCTGTGCATGCTTCCGAATGCACTTTTGATTTCTCCTGTTTCTGTTTCCGTATCTCTTCTGTCTAGTAATTTGTGTTGTTGTTGTCATAACCTAGCTTTTTTTTTTCTTTTTTGCATCGATTTCCTGTTGTAAGTTTTTGCTCCTTTATGAGGAAGCGTTACCTCCGTGTTTACAAGTTAGCTCTGCCCCGAGACCCCGCTCCGAGGGGCGTCAGATGGTACGCCGCTACTGAAAATAATTGCTGGGCGTGTCTTTGGTGGAAGGCCTGCGCTGCTACAGGAGCACCACGTCTCCAATCAGCCAGCGAGGCACACAGGCCGGCTGGCGTGTAGTGACCTTTGCCAGGCCACATTGAGTTGAAATGTACACCAGCCCATTTCGTAATAACTGTAGCGCAGCCAAGTCACAGCTCCTCTCCTCTCCTCCCGTCTCTGACTGACTGACGTGGGGACAGGCACAAACACACTGCTTCCCAACCCCTCCCTGCGTCTTCAGCAGCCGGGCAGTCGTTCAGCAGAGCCACCTCTGCCACCAACAGGCTCCTTATAAGCCTTGGTGTTTCAGTAGCTCCATGTGTTCAGGTGTAGGGACGGGATGACATAGGATTTTATCGCACATCGCAATAATGAATTTCCATTATTATTTTATTTATTTATCCCCCCCCACCAAAATTGTACTTGGCCAATTACCCTACTCTTCACATCCGGCTTCCCACCCGCAAACACGGCCAATTGTGTCTGTAGAGATGCCCGACCAAGCCGGACGTAACATGGGGATTTGAACCGCCGACCCCCATGTTGGTAGGCAACGGAATAGACCGCTACGCTACCCGGGCGCATGAATTTCCATTATTGGGATAATCGTAAATGGGGATAATCATGAATATCCTCACGAGTGACTTGAGAAAGCTGCTGGCAAGTCGGGTCCGTAACGTCGGCATAAGGATCGGATCTAACCGGCAATCCCCACTGGAAGCAAGACGAGCGGTGCGGTGCGTAAGTGTGCTGTTGTCCAATCCACACTGACTCCCGTCTTCTGTAAATGCCTACCTAGCCAGGTGTTGACGGCTGTTGCAGCTGGAAAAGCGCTATAAAAAATGCAGATTGATTGATTGACTGTTCTGGGAAGTACAAACCGCTAGTATTGAAGTGTTGTAGAAAATGGGTAAAGTTTTGTGTAGTCTTGCTATGTAACTATTACATTTTCATTCAGCAAAGTGTTAATATACACGTTTGTTTGTATTCCTAATGACCACAACCATCTTTTCACATTCCGGAAGGGTTTTTTGTACTAACGTAAAGAAAACTAAATTGAAGTCTGCCTGTAGTGGAACAGGCAAGCTCACTCACAGACTGGGGGCCTTGGTCAGTTAATGTAGATAACTTTAATAAGTTCAAAACACATACAGCGGGATGTTTGGGATATTTCTACAGCTGTCTGTACAGATTACGCTTCACTAAACGCAACAAAAACTGGGCGCAAAGTGTAAAGAAACGCAAGGTAGCGTGGAGCGGTGTATCTGATAAAATGGAAGCGTGTCTGTCGCCGGGCCCTTGTCGTGGCTCTTCCCCGAGATGTGGAAGTGTGACTAAGTGAAAAAATAAAACAAATTCCATTATAGTTTTGTGCCATTTTAAGAGTTTTAAGCATAGTTTGATGATTATTGGGCTTATAATAATAATAATAGCTTTTCAATTATAATTATTATGGTGAATCACACGTATTTTGGCCAGGATAACTGTGACATGAGATTTTAATATCGTCCCGCCCCTGTTCAGGTGAACACAGTGTTTAACAGAGGGCTGTTGCGGTTTTAGGTGAAGGGAATATCTTAACGTGTTGCTGTGGAAGTGTTGAATGGGAAGGACGAGTCTCCTGTAGTGGATCCTTCAGTGTGGCCTTATGATAAAATCACACTTATAGGTTGTATGGAAATGTGAGTTAGTCGTTTTGCAGTGGTATACCGATGAAGTTCTCAGGTTTAAAGACAATATTACGTGCTTAAACCTTTCATTGGTAATGCAAACAGAAAAACAGTAGGTTCTTAATTCAGTGACGTCCCAAAATTAGTTGAAAATGTGCCTTTTGATTAAAATGTAACTACTACGCTACTACTTGTTACTCTTTTTTTTGAGGGGGGGGGGTTCCCCCTTTTTCTCCCCAATTGTATCCGGCCAGTTACCCCACTCTTCTGAGCCGTCAGGGTCGCTGCTCCACCCCCCCTGCCAATCCGGGGAGGGCTGTAGACTACCACATGCCTCCTCCGATACATGTGGAGTCGCCAGCCGCTTCTTTTCACCTGACAGTGAGGAGTTTCGCCAGGGGGACGTAGCGCGTGGGAGGATCACGCTATTCTCCAGTCTACCCCCCCCCCCCGAACAGGCGCCCCGACCAACCAGAGGAGGTGCTAGTGCAGCGACCAGGACACATGCCCACATCCAGCTTCCCACCCGCAGACACGGCCAATTGTGTCCGTAGGGATGCCCGACCAAGCCGGAGGTAACACGGGGATTCGAACCGGCGATCCCCGTGTTGGTAGGCAACGGGATAGACTGCTACGCTACCCAGACGTCCCGTACTCTTTTGTTTTTGTTTTTTTACACTGTGAAGTAGTTGCTAGATGTTAGTGAAATAGTTGATGCTCGTAAGTGCTCATTTCGACACACAAATATTTACACGATACCATAAATATATAAACAAGCGTAATATCTGAACATCTTACTGTGTGTTTTTATGTCGTTTTCAAGTTCATAACATTAACTACATCATTTGTGCTCCCCTGCTTTTCCCTTACAGAGAAGCAAGGTCCGGAGAGGAAACGCATTAAAAAGGAGCCCACCAACACCCGGAAGGCGGGCCTGCCATTTGGGATGGGGATGCCAGGAATCCGGGCCGGGTACCCCCTCTCGGAGCGGCAGCAGGTGGCCTTGCTCATGCAAATGACAGCTGAGGAGTCCGTCAACAGCCCAGGTGTGTGTTTGTCATGGAGGCCATGTCACCCGGGGGCGGGTGGCTGACCATGGAGAGGAGCTCGGGGGGGAATATTGTGTGTGAGAGTGTGTTTGTCTGTGTGAATGTGCGCGCTTGTGTGTGTATGTAAGAAGAAGTAAATGGAAGGGAGAAGTGGTAGGATTAGAGGGGCAGGTCAGTGGTTTCTGTTGCTTTCTAGAGTTTAACACAGGTGGGGAATTAGGGTCATAGAAGCATGTTCTCGCACTGCACCTCTGTCACCTGCTGCCCCTGCCACACCGTAGTGTCATGCTTCATTAAAGAACTGACCAGGCCGCTTCATTAGATTTCAGTTATACAAGATGACCTCCATCAGTTCCCAACTGCAGCAGCATTGTAAGCCCCCTTTGTTTCAGCCCATTTCAGTCGAATCTAGTTGTTTGTCTCAACAATGTAAACATTCACTTAATTACTACAAGATTGATAGATGGCTAGATAGAGACACAAAAACAGAGAAATCAAATTTACTTCCCTTGTATTGACTGATGAAGCCGTGAGTAATGTCATGTGGACCGAAAGTTTGGTTATTAAAGTGAATTTAGATGAATTTGAGAGTGCAGAGGGTTTTTTTTTTTAATTTATTTTTTCTCCTTCATCTCAACAGAAACTTTTGCTTGGTGAGCAGTACATATTATTTTCAGTCATAAGACTGAAAATGGCTAATTTTGCAACCTCAGCATCTGAGCTGGACATTCAGGGGTCTTTTGATGCATGTAGATATATCTGTTTTCTGCATTGAGATTATTCACTGTCTCCTTTAAGTGTTGTATTTAGTATTTACTGAGGAAGAAATAACTAAAAAAATTATATATATGTATATATATATAGCTGTCTGTGTTCATGCCTCATGAACATAGATTAAATGAGTGAGTTTCAGGTAGTGTTTGGGACAATAGCTCTGCAAACTCAATAATGTAAATGTGATTAAGGTTTGGGTTTAATCTTGTAAATGTGATGAAATGAGCTCAAGTAAAGTGGGTCCAGCCACTTAGCTACTTTTTCCCTTCAGAGCAAGATTGCCCCCTTCTGGCTGTAGGAAGTTGAAATGGGGTCGGATTGATTCTAGCAGATTATCAGCCATGTAACAATTTCTCAAAAAGGATTTCTGTGACCCAAAAGTAGTTTTTCATTTTTTTTCCTTTGAATTAAAATATGCTCACGTCAATCCCGACTGTTCATCTTCTGTTGACAGACACAACACCAAAGCACCAGTCACAGTCCAACCAGGGTCAGAAGGGAACACCAAACTCTGCATCTAAAACCAAAGATAAAGTGAACAAGCGGAATGAAAGGGGTGAGACGCGGCTGCACAGAGCAGCAATCCGAGGAGAAGCACGCCGTATCAAGGAGCTCATCAGTGAAGGGGCTGATGTGAATGTAAAAGACTTTGCAGGTTAGAGGCTTTGTTTTCACGTAATTGTTTTGGTTCAGATAAACTTTACCTTACAGATTAATGCGGAAAACGTGCTAAAACATTGGTACTTCTCATGCTCAGGCTGGACTGCATTGCATGAGGCGTGCAACAGAGGATACTATGATGTGGCAAAGCAGCTGCTGGCAGCCGGGGCAGAGGTCAACACCAAGGGTCTTGATGATGACACCCCTCTACATGATGCATCCAACAATGGACATTACAAAGTGAGTAGGATCATTCAACAAGCCTTTCATTGGCTGATTAGGCATGCATGCGTAAAATCTTTTTAGAGGTCTTCCATTGTAGAGGTCATTGTAGGTCAAATTTGATTAAAGTCCCAGTTTTTTCTCCTTGAACCCAAAACTATTTAAAAAGAAAGGAACATGACATTAAAAGATTAAAAAAAAATCAACTACAGTCAAATTACAATTATGTTTATACCAGCAGTTGATGTTATTAATGACAGGAGCATTGATATTGTCTACTACTACCACTTTTGACTGCTCCCGTTTGGGGTGGCCACAGTGGCTCATCCATCTCCATCTCTTCCTGTCCTCTGCATCTTCCTCTGTCACACCAGCCACCTGCATGTCCCTCACCACATCCATAAACCTCCTCTTTGGTCTTCCTCTTTTCCTCTTGCCTGACAGCTCGATGTTCAGCATTTCTCCATACCCAGCATCTCTCCTCTGTATATGTCCAAACCATCTCAATTTTGCCTGTCTTGCTTTGTCTCCAAACCATCCAACCTGAGCTGTACCTCTAATATACTACTACTACTACTACTACTACTACTACTTTCAGCGGCTCCTGTTAGGGGGTTGCCACAGCGGATCATCCATCCTTTTCAAAGCTGCCCTCACTTCCTCCTTGCTAATCCACCGCACCTCCTGATTCACTATCCCCACGTCATTCAACCTTCTCTCTCTCTCTCATTTTCTTCATTTATCAGCCCCTCAAAGTGCTCCTTCCACCATCTTAACACACTCTCCTTGCTTGTCACCGCATTTCTGTCTCTATCCTTGATCGCCCTAACCTGCTACACATCCATCCAAGCTCAGTCCCTCTGTCTAGCCAATCGGTACAAGTCCTTTTCTCTTTCCTTAGTGTCTAACCTCTCATACAACTTACCATACACCTTTTCCTTTGCCTTCTCCACCTCTCTCTTCGCTTTATACCGCATCTCCTTGTTCTCCTGTCTACTTTCTTCATCTCTCTGACTATCCCACTTCTTCTTTGCCAACCTCTTCCTCTGTATACTTTGCTGTACTTCCTCATTCCACCACCAATTCTCCTTCTCTTCCTTCCTCTGTCCAGATGACACACCAAGTACCTTCCTAGCTGCCTCTCTCACTATTTCTGCAGTGGTTGCCCAGCCATCCGGCAACTCTTCACTACCACTTAGTGCCTGTCTTAACTCCACCCTGAACACCACACAACAGTCTTCCTTCTTCAACTTCCACCATTTGATCCTTGGCTCTGCCTTCACTCGCTCCCTCTTCTTGGTGTCCAAAGTCATCCTACAGACAACCGTCCGATGCTGCCTAGCTACGTTCTCCCCTGTCACCACCTTGCAGTCTCCAATCCCTTTCGGATCGTGCCTTCTACATGAGATATAGTCCACCTGAGTGCACTTTCCTCCACTCTTATATGTCACCCTGTGTTCCTCCCTCTTTTGAAATATGTATTCACCACAGCCATTTCCATCCTTTTCGCAAAATCCACCACCATCTGGCCTTCCACATTCCTTTCCTTGACACCATACCTGCTGCCCATCACCTCCTCATCACCTCTGTTCCCTTCACCAACATGCCCATTGAAGTCTGCTCCAATCACCACTCTCTCCTCCTTGGCTATACTGTCCACCACTTAATGCATCTCATTCCGGAATTCTTCTTTCTCTTCCATCTCACACCCAACTTGCGGAGCATATGCGTTGATAACATTCATCAACACACCTTCGATTTCCAGCTTCATACTCATCACTCAGTCTGAAACTCTCTTCACCTCCAACACACTCTTGACATATTCTTCCTTCAGAATTACCCCTACCCCATTTCTCCTCCCATTCACACCATGGTAGAAGAGTTTAAACCCACCTCCAGTGCTCCTGGCTTTACTCCACTTCCACCTGGTCTCTTGCACACATTGTATATCTACCTTCCTTCTCTCCATCATATCAGCTAGCTTTCTCCCTTTACCCAGTCAAGTGCCATCATCCAAAGTTCCAACTCTCATCTCCATACTCTTACCCTTCCTCCTCTTCTGCTGCCTCTGGACAAGCCTTCCCTCTCTCCTTCTCCTTCACCCAACAGTAGCATGGTTTCCATTGGCACCTTGCTGGCCAACAGTACCGGTGGTGGTCGTTGGTAACCCGGGCCTCGACCGATCCAGTATGGAAATCTGATTTATGATCCACATATTTGATTTGGCAAAGGTTTTACGCTTACACCAGATGCCCTTCTTGACACAACCCTCCCCATGTATTCAGGCTTCGGACCGGCACTAAAAATGCACTGGCTTGTGCATCCTCAGTTGCAGGGTTTGGTATTGTATATATCAATATTATCAATATTATGCTCTTTACAGGTGGTGAAGTTACTTTTACGTTACGGAGGGGACCCACGTCAAAGCAACCGAAGGGGAGAAACCCCATTAAAAGTTGCCAACTCTCCTACTATGTTGAACTTGTTGCTGGGGAAAGGCACCTACACCTCAAGTGAAGAGAGTTCATCAGGTTTGTAACTTTTATTTCAGTGCGCTATCTTAGTGATTTAATGCACAAAAAAACGTATAAACCTTGAGCTATGATTTACAAAGGAATTAATTTTGTGCTAAGTTGCATACTGATTATTCTTCTTTCTTTGCCTCAGAATCATCAGAGGAGGAAGACGCCCCATCTTTTGCCCCCTCCAGTTCTATTGATGGCAATAACACAGACTCAGAGTTTGAGAAGGGCCTGAAACTCAAAGGGAAAACTATGGAACCTCCGAAATCTGCCGTCACGCCTGTCAAGGATGAATACGAGTTTGATGAGGACGATGAGGAAGAGCGCGTCCCTCCTGTGGACGACAAACATCTCTTGAAGAAAGACTTCCGAAAGGACCCAATCAGTAAGGCCAACAGCTTCATCTCCATACCTAAGATGGAGGTCAAAACCTATTCCAAAAGCAACTCGCTCACACCAAAGAAAACAGTTCGGCGGATTGTCTCTGACAGCAACAGTTCGGATGAGGATGATAGGACGTTGTGTTTCACACCAACACCCACACCACGACAACAGGCTCAGCCAACTAACACCAAGGGCAGAGACTCAGCCACCCTTAGCTCTAAACAGCAGAAAGACAAAAATAAAGTTAAGAAGAAGCGAAAGAAGGAAACTAAAAATAATGTCGGTAAAGAGGTTCGCTTTGGCAAAGTTAATGACAAGTTCTGTACATCTGACTCTGAATGCGGCGATTTGGAGAGTGAGGATGACAAGGGCTCGAATAGTATAAAAGACTCCTCTTCTACGAGCCTAAAAGAATCATCCAGCTTTAACGCATCCTCCTCCTCTCATGGGAGTCTGAATTCTCAGAAGCAAGCGCCATCGTTAGCAGAACAGCACCCAAAGCAGTGGAGGACAGATGGCTGGAAGACTGTGTCCTCTCCTGCGTGGTCAGATGTCAGCTCACTCTCTGACTCAGTGGGAACGAGACTCTGTAGCGAGTCTGACTATTCCTCAGCAGACTCCAGTGTGGAATCAGTAAAACAAGTCAAGAAAAAAGCGCAGGACAACAAAAAGAAAAACAACGTACACAGCAATGTGCTGGACAAGAAGAACTCTGATGTCTACAAAAACTCAAATGCAGATAGTACAGTCTCAAAAACTGACATAGATGGCAAAGTGTTGAAAAAACATAAAGTCAAGCACAAGCACAAAAACAAGGAGAAGGAAAAGACCCCGAGTCTAGTGCTTAATCAAGACATGAACGAGAAATTTGTCAAAAGCTACTCTTTTGATTTCGATGATTCAAGGCAAAAGTCACTAATTGTCGAAACTGAGTCCCCGGCTGAAAGCAAGGTCAAGCTGTCCAAACATGAAAAAGACCACTTGAAAAAGGATGATAGGCTTTCAAAAAGCAAGTTGGAGGACAAAGACTGGTCATCTGGAAAGGAGTTACAGAGAGCTGTGAAGGAGGAGAAGAACAAGAAAACAAAAGACACCACAAAGGACAAGCCCATTAAGGAGGAGAAGGAGAAGCCCATCAAAGCTGAGAAGGACAGGAACATCAAGGAGAAAGAGAAGCCCAAGGAGGAGAAACAAAAGGCTCACAAAGAGGACAAAAAGAAGAAGTCAAAGGAGAAATCATCTTCCAAGGCAGACAGAAAGAGTGAGCTGAAAGAGGAGAAACATCAGAAGGTGGATAAGGAGAAAAACGTCAAGGAAGAGAAGGAAAAATCAAAAAAAGAGAAACTGCAGAAGGAAGAGACTGAGTATGAAGGTTACGACAGCAACAACCGCTTCCTTAACCTGGAAGATACAAAGCTAAGTACCTCAGATGACCACCATGACCGCTGGGGCTCAGATCTTTCCTCTGACTCCTCGCTCTATGGAGATGACAGCTGGGATGCTCCTCTCAAGGAGTATAAAGAGTACAAAGCCAACAATGCCATTAAACTTATCGTCGAGACTGTCAAAGAAGAAACCAGGAGAAAAGAAAATCGAGTCAAAGACAAGAAATCAGATCACAGTGACAAAAGAACAGAGAAAGAAGCCAACTCTAAGAAGAAAGACAAAGACCCATCGGAAAAAGCAAATGAAAAGAAAAAGGACTGGACAGAAAAACAGAAATTGAACTCCAGCCACATTGAAAAGGAAAAGAAGCGGAAGGAGTCTACGGACACAGTCAAAGAAAAAAAGGAGAAAGATTCTGTGGACAACACCCGAGACCGCAAAGACTCATACGAGTTCACGAAAGAGAGAAAGGATGCAAAAATTAAACAAGAATCTGTCAGAGATGATTATAGCAGTGATGGTTTCTTCAAAGACGTAGAGGCTGGCTGTAAGTCATCCGACATCCGAGAGAGAAACCACTCTGGAAAGGAAAAAGAAAAGAAGGGTGATGGAGCAGAAAAGAGGGACAAGACAAAACCAGAGAAGCACAAGGAGAAGCCGAAGGATCGAGCAGCAGATCAGGAGAAGGATAAGGGTGAGAAAAGCACCACAGAAAAAACTGTCAAGGAGAAAGATGCAGAGCGGGCTGCCAAAGACAAGAAGGAGGGAGCCAAAGACAAACACAAGGATTCCCACAGCAAAGAAAAAGACCGGAAGGTGTCCTCAGAGCAAACCAAGGACAAGAGAGAAAAGGCCTCTCAAGACAAGCATGCTGATCGGGAAAAAGATTTCCTGGAGGTGAAGAAAGAAGAAAGAAAACCTGAGAAGATTAGGGAGAAAACTTGGTACAAGATTGCTGACATTTTCACAGATGAAAGCGATGATGATGAAGAAGGTTACAATGGGGGTGTGGCTAAGTTAAGTGATTCACTGGGCTTCTCTGACTCCCACAGGAAAGACTCCACACCTGATCCAGATGAGCTTGATCACTTCCCACCAGAAAAATCAAGAAAATACTCTGCAGAGGCCAAACATACCACAGAAAAACAGAAAGAGAAAGAACACAAAGAGAAGAAGAAGGAAAAGGCCACATTTGACATGGGAAAAGAGAGGAAAGGTTCCCTGGAAAAACACAATAAAGACAAGAAAGATTCTGTTGACGCAAAGCACAAGGAGAGAAAAGACAGAATGTCCGTGGATTCTAACCAAGACAAGAAAAACAAACAGAAGTTGCTGGACAAGAGGGATGCCAGTGAGGAAAAGACAAAAAGCAAATATAAAGACAAGCAGGACTACTCAAAGGAGAGGAAACCTTCAAAAGGCAGTGGTGAGAGTGAGAAGTCCCTCCTTGAAAAACTGGAGGAGGAAGCCATGAACGATTACAAAGATGACTCCAATGACAAGAACAGCGAAATCTCTTCAGACAGCTTTACTGACCGGGGTCATGAGCCGGTCCTCAGCAGTTACTATGATTCCTCCATCAGCCTGCCAGATGTCTCTGACGAGAGGAGAGACTCTATTTCAATATCAACTCCCCAAGATAAGTTCAGGGAGAAAGAGAGGCACAGACACTCTTCATCCTCGTCCTCAAAGAAAAGTCATGACAAGGAAAAGGAGAAGGTCAAAAAGGAGAAAGGAGAAAAACGAGACAAGACAGAGGAAATCCGAGAATCTTACGGTCGTAGGGAGAGCCTACCCTTTGAGAAGGAGCCCATGCCTCTCGAGGCAGACCCTTATACATTCCCATATGGGTCTAAGGCCGATGGAGAAGATGACTTTGACAAGACCTTAGAGTTTGAAAAAGAAATGTCTAAAAAGGACAAAGACAAAGTGAGCAGTGTCATCAGCGACAAACTGAAGGACAAAAAGAAGAAAGAGAAACACAAGGAGAAAATTAAGGAGGACAAGCACAAGCACATTGACGGCTTTGGGTCATTCAAGCACTCCAAGGAGGATGTGAAATCCGGGTCTAAAGAGAGCCCACAGGTCACCACTTTAAAAGACAGGTCAAAGGAAGAAAGTCCTAAATTTGAAGTGAAAAAGGACAGAAATCGGGATGCACTAGACAAGGACAACAGGGTGGACCACAACAAGTCCAAGGTTAAGGAGGAAGGTGAAAAGCTCACCCAGGCTAAAGACACAGTGCGGAAGGACAACCGTCCACGTGAAAAGTTGCTAGTGGATGGTGATCTCCGGCTCACAAGCTTTGGTCAAATGTTAAGTCTGAAGGACCAGGAGATTGAGGAGCGCCACAAGAGACACAAAGAAAGGATGAAGCAAATGGAGAAGCTGAGACACAGATCAGGGGACCCTAAACTTAAGGACAAAGCTAAGTCCACAGAAGAAGTGAGGAAAAACCGTAACGACCTATCGTCAAAGAAATCCAGCAGCCTCGAGATTGCCCTCAAAGAAAAGAAGCTGAAAGATGTCAGTCTCCCTACTCAAATGATGTCTCCTGACAGGAAGTCCCAGCCCATTGATGGTCAGAACTCCAAAGACTGGTTGGCCGGCCACCAAATGAAAGAGAACCTTCCTGCATCCCCCAGGCCAGATCAAAATAGGCCAACAGGTGTCCCCACCCCGACATCTGTTATCTCCTGTCCTAGCTATGAGGAAGTGATGCAGACCCCACGGACCCCCTCCTGTAGTGCTGAGGACTACTCAGACATTTTATTTGATGGCCTAGACTGCCAGAACTCATCAGCTATGGCCATGTCAATGAATGCCTGTTCTCCATCCTTCTTTGAAAGGTACTGAAAAAAAGCATGTCTCCCTTTCCATTAATGCGCTGCTAAAGGAAAATTTCACTTCCTGTTTTTTCAATCTTTCTTTTACATATTTTACATTATTTTTTCTAAACATTAACCTGTCATGTCTCCTTCTCTTTCTGTTTGTCTTCTAGCAGGTACTCAAATTCATCCCACAGTTTCCAGGAGGGCACATGTCTGACCCCTGCAAAGAACCTCCAACTGCCACTAGTCAGCCGCTCTGCATCGTCAGAGGTCCGCAGGCCGCTGGAGGATGAGTTTAATAAAGCGGAGGCAGACAAGTTCCTTCGACAGCAGAGTGCTCCAGGGGGCTCCGAGTTTGAGCTTTCAGCATCCCAACCATCAGAGGACAAACTGGTGTCTGTGGATAGGCTCGAGTGCCTCTCACCTCCCTACTTTTCATCCATTGGAATGCTCTCTCCCCGACTTGAACCGGTGCATCCAGCTGCTGATGAAGCAGCATCCGCCATCACTGGTCCAGAGAATAGTGAGCACCACCCTGAGAGCACGTACAGCAATTTCTTGCTCAAGCCATCCACACCGGTCCACAGGCCCGACCCCCAGGAGCCCTGCTTAGACATTGCTGCACCACCAACCCCAGCTCCTGCTGCTCTGCCACCACTGGACATTGATGATATCTCTGAGCATCATCACAGTGAGCCCAGCCTGATTCCCTCAGACCCTGTCAGTGGCACAGACTACCTTCCCTCTGTCACTGAGGAACAGGAGGAAGAGGAAGAGGAGGAGGAGGAAGAAGAGGAAGAGGATGAAGGTGATCTAGATGAGAGGACAGAAGGAGACCACAACACAGCTGAGGAGGCAGAGCAAACAAGGGAGCCATGTCCCTTTTCTCCACGGGTTGAGGACTCTCTGAGAAAGAGCTGGACTGCAGAGTCTCCAGAACGGCAGGCTCCAGAGGTCCACCAGCTCACACCAACACATCCTCCACCTAACGTTGGAGAGAACTCATGTGACCCCACAATGGCCTGGAATTCTGAAATGCTCCTCAAATCTCCCCACAGGACCTACGGGGAAATAGAGGCAGCCGTTTCCAAGATTACCAGCCCCTTTTCTCATTCAGAGAGCGACATGCAGCACATGGCTGGCCACCCTTCTGCCACCCCTCCCTATACCTCCTATTCTAGGTCATATGTGTCGGACACTGACTTTGACGAGCAGAAGGAGGCTGTTGCTGACATCCCTTCTCCAGAGAGGCCTGACACAACCATGGATGGCGAGCCAAACTATATGAGCACCTCATCAGCCGCCACAAGGCTGGAGTCCTTCTTCACAGACTGCAACAAGCCCAGCATGGAGACTAGCCACCAGATGGAAACAGAGCCACCATGTGTGGGACCAGACAGCAGACAAACATCCCACAGCTTCACTGCCACCACTGAGAGCCACATGGCTGCAGCTGTGGGCCATGAGCCTGTAGTGCCCTGGGCAGACCCCTTTGCTGCAGCTGGGGATGAGCTTGACGATCTAGGGCCTTTCTCCTTGCCTGATTTGCCCCTCCCAGACAAGTCAGAGGAAGCTGAGGCTCGAGACCCAGAGTTAACAGACCACAATAAGCCTGCACCGGCCCATATTCAACATAACATCAGTGACCGCGAGGAGCCAGATATAATGGAGGTGGACCTCCCCAGCCTGGCTAAAACTCCTTGCCCCTCTGGAGGTCTAGTACTAGGAGAAGCTGCTGGGCAAGACCTGGTTGTACCCTCGCCACATGCCAACTTCCAGCAAGATATGGAACCTGAGCCTCAGAGTGTGCCAGTCAACAGCTCTCTGTCTCTTAAACAGCAACAGGGCGGTGCGCTGGAGGGCAAAAGCTCTTATGAAGGACCTGATGAGTCAGATGGCACCATGTATTCATCTGTGGACTCAGACGCCAGCCAGCTGCATCACAGGCAGATTCAGTCTTTCACTGACTCTTTGCAGCTTCCCCAGGATACAGTATCCAATTCTAAGCCAGAGCTGAGACAGGAGCAGATAACTGAGCCTGTAGTGGGGCCTCCAATCCCAGTGGCTGTCACCATCTCCAGCACAGTGGACCTGTCAGACACTCAGGAGACCACATCCAAATTGACGGTAACCCTGAGCGCAATATCTACTGCCACCGATGTCCCCAAGAAGGTGGAGGAGATCCCTCTAAGGATGACCCGCAATCGCGCTCAGATGCTAGCCAATCAGAGCAAGCACAATCTCTCTGCTGCTGCCCCCCCTGCCCCTCCCTCCAGTGTGCCTGCCGCATCTGCCACAGCCACCCCAGTGACGACGAGTCCGGCAGTTAGTGTTACCCTGACTCCAGCCCAAACTCCTACACCCACCTCAGCCTCCTCTTGCCCGGCACCAGAGAAAGACAAGGAGCCAGTGGTGAGTCTTGCATCATCCACACCCAGCTCCATCCCGGTGACACCCGTACCCACTCCGACCCCTCCCACCCCTGCTCCGGTTGTTCTCAACAAGACAACAAAAGGCCGCCCTCTACCTGTGGAGGACGAGGAGTCTCAGACGCAACACCCACGGAAAAGGAAGTTCCCTCGTTCTGCCGGCCAGCAGGTCCAAGTCCAGCTGGTGAACACGGCCATGCAACAGACCAGGGAGATGATCCAGCAGACTCTGGCCGTCATCGTCAATGCCATCAAGCTGGATGACATCGAGCCCTACCACAGTGATCGCTCTAACCCCTACTTTGAGTATCTGCAGATCCGGAAAAAGATTGAGGAGAAGAGGAAGATCTTGTGCTACATCACTCCTCAGGCCCCACAGTGCTATGCCGAGTACGTCACCTACACAGGCTCCTACCTCTTGGATGGAAAGCCACTCAGCAAACTGCACATCCCAGTGGTGAGTGTCACTGTCTGTTCTTTCTCAAAGAATGTTTCATCCAAAACTTTTGATTGTCCAGCAGCTTGGAATGTTTTCCATTTAATCAAGCAATTGTTGTGGCTGCTGGAAGACCCTATCTAGACAGACATTTTTATGATCCTGGGAACTAAAGCATTAGAAAACTCTCTTCAATCCAAGCCTTTAGCATTCTTCTGTCAAACAAGGTGTCGCAAGGAATATGGGCAGTCTGACAGTATTATTTTTCACTCACTAGATTGCTCCACCTCCGTCGCTGTCGGAACCTTTGAAGGAGCTTTTCAGACAGCAGGAGGCTGTGCGGGGGAAGCTCAGGCTGCAGCATAGCATCGAGAGGGTAAGGAACACGGGTTTCATGATGAGTCTGTGTTGTCTCTGTTTCCTTACCATCTTAGTGTCTGACCATTTTCTCCCTCTCTCCATTCACTTTGTTGTCCCCGCCTCCGTTTCCTGCTTTTTTTATTCACAGCCGAAAACACACTGGCACACACACCACACACTGGCACACACAGTGGCACACACACCACACACTGGCACACACACACCACACACAGCCGCACACACTGGCACACACACCAGCCCAGAGTGACACTGAGCTCACCTTTGATGAAAGATCAAAGCCTCAGCCTAATAGAAATGCAAGTGCAGTCAGCAGCACACACACACACACACACACACACACACACACACACACACACACACACACACACACACACACACACACACACACAGAGTGGAGTGCAGTCAGAAATCTATCTCATCTCCCTCTCTAATGAAGCAACTGATCATTTCTTTGGGACTTGCAGAGCAGTTTTGTCAATCGAGGCTCGTTTCTGTTAGCCTCACCAACCAACCCATGGATGCAGAAGCCAACTTTAAAGTCAGTGTCTTGTCCAAATATAAAACTAATCGCTCTCTCCCTCTCTCTCACATTACTCCTTCCTTCACACACTCATAAAGGAAAAGCTCATCGTGTCATGTGAGCAGGAGGTGTTAAGGGTCC